>NC_139954.1:4192020-4297020 GCF_963454915.1 Gymnoscopelus microlampas | reverse complement strand
AGCATTGCAGCAGCTCATGAAGCAGCTCATGAAATCATACAAGGAAGTAAAATGTATTATAAGCGAGAAACGCGACCGCAATAAATAGATCCAGGGAGAAAGCGTGGCAAAATACAAGCACACACAGAGTGTGTGTGTGTGTGTGTGTGTGTGTGTGTGTGTGTGTGTGTGTGTGTGTGTGTGTGTGTGTGTGTGTGCGTGCGCGCGCGCGCGACGCGACGGGACGGCAACGGGACGCACGGGACGGGAGGGGGGTGGGTTGACCGCGACTGGGGGCCGCGACGGGATGAGCGGGGGACGGGATGAGCGGGGGACGGGATGAGCGGGGGACGGGATGAGGGGGGAGGGGGGGGGGGGGGGGGACGGGGGGGCGGGACACGCAATAACCCCACATTTGCAAGACCACTTTGGTAGAGGTTTGGGTTGTGTAGTTACCTTGCCATCATGATGTAACTCCAAAGGTGGACAAGAAATAAAAATTAATTTCTCCATTGACTAGAAATTGATAATTTAAAATATGCTCCTCATTGACTTACATTCAGTGAAGAGGCTCTTTTAAACCCGTAACTAATATTTTAAAAATGTCTATATATATATGGGTTATATATATAGACATTTTTTATAATATAAAAAAAAAATCTGTTATATATTATCAAACATCTAACAACAATATGAACTATAGTGTTAACAGAGTGACAATGACATATCACGAGTCATTGTGAAACTAATCTCTCAAGAACAGATTCCGACCTGCGGTGGAATCTGTCGGAGCGGTTCGTCCTAACCAGTGCGCATTGGAAACAAGTGGGCGTGCCTTCAGATCAGGAAGTGGGCCGCGCTTTACCCAATCAAATGTAGTGGGCGGGATTCACGTGTCCATCCACCATGATCCACCCTCCCCCCCTCGAAACTAGCCGAAACTAATTTAACAATAGCGTCCTCGGAGCGGACAAAACCTCGGAAAGATATTCACATTTTAAATTACTCTTTCATCATAGAAACAAGTGGGCTTATAACCAAAACCATCCATGTTCTCTGGGAGAAGTGGTGTTAGTGTTCCGTGTAGAAATATTGTTAGTGGGAATGAAAACATGGTCGCACCAACCGGAAGTGATGCGCTATAGGCAGACATTAAACCGGTGTTTCCCTGCGCACTAGGCTTCCATTTGCCTCCGGCCAGACCCCACAGACAATGATCACAAACAGCAGAGGTCGCTGTTTTTCATTTTCTGTGGGGTCTGGCTACGCGAGACTATTGTGAAACAATTATGATTCATGGTCACACACTATTTCAGTAATATAATTAATTGGATTATATCTGATTGTATTTATTTCATTTTATTTGAATGCAAGGTCATTAAAATGAGTCCATATTCAAACACATGTGTTGAATTAACTGTGGAAAAACTTGAAGAACAAGGCACTGGATTAAGTAAGCTTGGCTGTTAGCCTGCTCCTGACCAGGCTAACTTCACAGCTAAATTGCCATGGTAACTAAGGTAGGCTTGCTTCAATTCTCTTTTGAGGAATCGGGTCATGGCTAAACTTAGCCAGGGTGAACTGGCTAAACTAATCTTCAAGCTAATTCAGCTTTTGAGGAACCGATTCAGCCCTAATCCTGGCTAAATTAAGCCAGGATAGGTGTTAAAGCCAGGCTTAAGCTCTAATTCCCTTTTGAGGAACAGGCCCGATGTTACAGAAATTGTTCTAAAATGTGATGGAACAGATTCTAGTTCCTCAATGTTGCATCCAGTGGTGTACAGTAACTAAGTACATTTACTCAAGTACTGTACTTAAGTACAATTTTGAGGTATTTGTACTTTACTTGTGTATTTCCAATTTCCTTTACTTTTACTTCGAGGCCTACTCCACTACATCTCAGTGACAAATATTTGACTACAACGAGTGACTACAATTATTTGAAAACTTTAGTTACTAGTTACTTAGTAGATTTTGATTATTATTACAAAACATACATTAACCACTTCAACCCTATATACATTTCAGCCATTTGAAAATAGCCGATCTACAAGCTCACATGCGGCGCATGGTGAGCTTGTAGATCGGCTATTTCCAAAAGATCTTTAAACATTTGAAAACTTGAGAAATGGGGCATTCTGCACAATGAGTACTTTTGGTACTTTAAGTACATTTCGATACCAATACTTTTGTACTTTTACTCAAGTGCATTTTGAATTCCAGACTTTTACTTGTCACTTCTACATTGCAGTACTTTTACTTAACCGGGGACGCATCTGTGTCATTTTAGATTTCTTTGGCTATTCAAAAATAGCAGATCAACACGCTCGTAGCGCGGCACCAAGTGCCGCGCTACGAGCGTGTAGATCTGCTATTTTTGAAAAATCGTGAACGTTTGTAACTCAAATCTTCGCTTCGATCTGGGGGTCCCTGGAACTAAATATTTTGAGATGGGGGTCCGCGGCCTCAGGTCTTAATGGGTTAAGTGAAAATTAAAATGTACCTTTCCCACCCCTGCCTGGTGCCCCCTTGCCCTGACGTGCCAGTCTTCCCTGCACCCCGCTCTGTCAGGGCACAGAGAGACGCTTGTCAGGTTGAGCTCGCCACGCTGCTCTCTGTTTTACAAGCAGCGGATTGGAGGTTCAACATCCCAATTAAAGAGAAGAGCAAGAGGCAAGAGGCAGGTGTGACGACGACACACGCTCTTATGTGTCACATCATGGGAGACTTAAGGTATAAGGAATGGAGGGGGGATCTCTCTGTGCGTGTGTGTGTGTGTGTGTGTGTGTGTGTGTGTGTGTGTGTGTGGGGTCCACCCCAGGCAGGCAGAACCTGTAACTAGCTGGTAATTGGTGTCAGTATGCCTATGAGACAGCTGTGAGAGAGGCCTTAAAGCCAGAAGCACGCGCGCGCGTACGTGCGTGTATGTGCGTGTGCGTGCGTGCGTGTGTGTGTGTGTGTGTGTGTGTGTGTGTGTATGCGTGTATGCGTGTGTGTGCGTGTGTGTGCGTGTGTGTGCGTGTGTGCGTGTGCGTGTGGTATGTGCATTTGGTGTGAATTATGAAGGAATTTCAGGAATGTAAAGTTTGACACCACAGGAATGCGAGTACACACATGTGCGCTCGCGCAAAAACACACACACACCCACGCACACGCACACACACACACACACACACACACACACACACACACACACACACACACACACACACACACACACACACACACACACACACACACACACACGGCCCCCCATGCGGAAACGAACATGTCTAACCCACACAAGCAGACACAGACTATAAGACAAAAGCTACAGTTGGTCTGTCCTCACCTGTCAGCCCACCAGCGGCGTGTGTGTGTGTGTGTGTGTGTGTGTGTGTGTGTGTGTGTGTGTGTGTGTGTGTGTGTGTGTGTGTGTGTGTGTGTGTGTGTGCGCGCGCGCACGTGAGTGTGTATGCATGCTTGCGTGTGTGCGTGTGTGAGTGTGTGTGTGTGTGTGTGTGCGTGGGGCTCTCACCTCTTGCTTGGTACAATCAACACCATACCTGCAATTACCAGTACCTTCACCCGCAATTACCGCTGTCTCTCCGCTATACAGTGGCCCAGGCTGTCACACTCTCTGCCTCCACCATCCAGCCTCATTACCAGAGGATAGTGCATGCCAGGGGTGTGTGTGGGGGGGCACGGCACGGCACGGCCCCCCAGATGTTCGTCACAAAGCATCACCCGTCAGACCGTCACACCTGCGACTGTTACCGTCCACCTTCTTCCTCTCTTTCTTTATCCCATTAAGACCCGGAACGCATCTGTGTCATTTTTTTGATTTGAGATAAAAAGCATTATTTTACACTTTGTCTATTCAAAAATAGCAGATCTACAAGCTCGAGTGCCGCGCTACGAGCTTGTAGATCTGCTATTTTTGAGAAATCGAGAAAATGTGTGCAAATTAATATATTTATATTCTTTTAAAGCGAACATTTTTAACTCAAATCTTTGCTTCTGGGGGGTCCCTGGAACAACATATTTTGAGATGGGGGTCGGCGGCCAAATACATATCATTTTGGAGGTCCTTGACATGAAGTTTGAGAACCGCTGACACAGAAACATTAGTAAGAATCGGCCTCGGGGCTCAATGGGTTACACCAGGCCTGCCTATTACTGTTGTCCTCACACTGGGCTTTGTGTTGTGTTAGTTGGGTCATAGCGGCGATATATCTGACCGTCTGCAATGGAGGAGGAGGAGGCAGTGACCGGCGCACTGCCTCCTAAGGCGCACCTAAAGGGGCTGGATGGGTGTGTGTGTGTGTGTGTGTGTGTGTGTGTGTGTGTGTGTGTGTGTGTGTGTGTGTGTGTGTGTGTGTGTGGGGAGGCTGTGAACCAGGTGATAAGGGGTGACATGAGGTCCAGGGGGTGACGGGGGCAGGTTTGGGGGCCCCCGTAGGAGGTTATATAGTGCCATGGTTGGTACAGCATGTGTTTGCCACTGGAAGGGACAATTCCCCGGAGGGTTGTAAAAGCTGCTGATCTTACAAGAGGGGGGTGTGCAGGTGGTGGGGGTGGGGTGGGGGGGGGGGGGGGGGGCTCACCTTTTAACAGATGACCCTGAACCCCAAGCCAAAGAAAGACGTGGAGATATCTGCAGTACTCACATTTTGTACTTAAGTAGATGTATGTCTCTGTTAGAAGCAAAAGTCTTTAATTAAAAATGTACTTCAGTGAAAGTATAAAAGTATTGGTACCAAAATGTACTTAAAGTACCAAAAGTAGAAAGTCATTGTGCAGAATGTGCCACTTTTCAAGTTTTCAAAAGTGTAAAAATCTTTTGAAAATAGCAGATTTACAAGCTCACAATACGTCGACGTATTGTGAGCTTGTAGATCGGCCATTTTCAAATGACAGAAATGTAGGGGCTGAAGTGGTTACTGTATGTTTTGTAATAATAATCAAAATCTACAAAGTAACAACTAAAGTTTTCAAATAATTGTAGTGGAGCAAAAGCACAATATTTGCCTCTGAGATGTAGTGGAGTAGAAGTAAAAGTACTGAAAATTGCAAATACTCCAGTAAAGTCAAAATACCTCAAAATTGTACTTAATTACAGTACTTGAGTAAATGTACTTATAGTTACTTTACACCACTGCTCTGTACTATACAGTTAATATCTCAGTGTTTCTACACTCTCAGGGTTAAATTAACGCTAATCACTGCACTATACATACCAGAACAATGTAAATCCATAAAGCTATGTATTAAGCTGAAAAAGTATTTTTTAAACATTCTTACTTAGTCCTAATAATGACACCCCTTCATGATCACATTTGCTAAACATAGTGTTGGAAAAGTTACTAAAACATAGTAATATATTACTTATTACATATTACTTGTTTAAAAAGTAATATATTTACTTTACTTATTACTCCCTGCCAAAAGTAGTTAGTTACTTTACTAGTTACTGGAAAAAAGTAGTATATTACTTTAAGTTACATATTACTTTATAGTTACTTTCCAACACTGTGTTGGAAAAGTTACTAAAACATAGTAAAATATTACTTATAACATATTACTTGTTTAAAAAGTAATATAGTTACTTTACTTATTACTCCGTGCCAAAAGTAATTAGTTACTTTACTAGTTACTGGAAAAAAGTAATAATATTACTTTAAGTTACATATTACTTTAGTTACTTTCCAACACTGGCTAAACGTTAATACAAAGTTTAAATGACCCACCAATAGCTGTTTAGTGTTGAATCTTTGCCAAATAGTGTATCGGATAACACAGTTTCAAGCACATTCATCTTTAACGCTGATGAGATTCACACACTATGTTCTTAACCTTGTGCTCGTAGCTGTCTCCCTTATTAATCCTCTTGCACTATCATGTCTTGGGTACAGAGGTGTGAAGTAACTTTACTCAAGTACTGTACTTAAGTACAATTTTGAGGTACTTTTACTTTACTGGAGTATTTTCAATTGTCTTTACTTTTACTTTTACAATTATTTGAAAACTTTAGTCACTAGTTACTTTGCAGATATACATTATTATATTATAAAACACACATCAACCACTTCAGCCCTATTTTATACATAGGCTATTCGAAAATAGCCGATCTACAAGCTCACAACGCGTCGCATCGCGACGCGTTGTGAGCTTGTAGATCTGCTATTTTCAAACATTTTAGTACTTTTACTTTTGGTACTTTAAGTACATTTTGATACCAATACTTTTCTACTTTTACTCAAGTACATTTTTTATTCCGGACTTTTACTTGTAACAGAGTACTTCTGCATTGCAGTATTGATACTTTTACTTAAGTAAAACATTTGAGTACTTTTCCCACCACTGCTTGGGTCCTTCTATGTAAACTGAGGAGAATGGACTTCTGTTGGACGAGAAAAGGCAATATGATGATCCAATAAATGACATGATCCCCCCCAAAAGACACTGCTCTCCATTAAGCACCACCAAAAGAACAGATGAATTCAGGACCCTGGATAGCGCCCTAGGAGGGTTGCAGCGCTTCTCTTGCAACTGCAGTTGGACCGCTTTTTTTCTGTCTGCACTCAGTAGTGAAAAAAACACTCAATTTTTTTTACTGAAGTAAAAGTGTCAATACTACAATGTAGAAATACACTGTTACAAGTAAAAAGTCCGGAATTCAAAATGTACTTCAGTAAAAGTACCAAAGTATTGGTACCAAAAATGTACAAAAGTAACAAAAGTAGAAAGTACTCATTATGCAGAATGTCCCATTTCACAAAGTTTTCAATACAATCCATACAAATATTTTGAAAATAGCAGATCTACAAGCTCACAATGCGTCGCAGCGCGACGCATTGTGAGCTTGTAGATCGGCTATTTGGTCGGAATATAAATAGGGCTGAAGTGGTTTTGTAATAATAATAAAAAT
Organism: Gymnoscopelus microlampas; assembly: GCF_963454915.1. Lineage (NCBI taxonomy): Eukaryota > Metazoa > Chordata > Actinopteri > Myctophiformes > Myctophidae > Gymnoscopelus > Gymnoscopelus microlampas. Next base: position 4,290,131 of record NC_139954.1, on the reverse strand, counting down.
CTACAAAGTAACTAGTAACTAAAGTTTTGAAATAATCGTAGTGAAAGTACAATATTTGCATCTGAGATGTAGTGGAGTAGAAGTAAAAGTACTGAAAATTGGAAATGCTCCAGTAAAGTAAGAGTACCTCAAAATTGCACTTAACTACAGTAGCCTACTTGAGCGCATGTACTTAGTTACTTCACACCACTGTCTACACACTACATTTCTTCGCCAAAAGTAGCCGATCTGCAAGGTCACAATGCGTTGAACGCGTTGTGAGCTTGTAGATCGGCTATTTTTGGAAAATAATCCCCCCAGAATAGGCATGCTGGGGTCCAAGTAAGCTGCAATCCGTACGCGTCATGTCCTGCCTGAGACTTGAACGCGGGTGTGATGTGGCAGACCAAAGTTCTACCGCTCTAACAGAAGACAGAATGCCTGGATGGCCAGGGGAGATGAGCTTCGGGCAGATCTACTAGTACTAGACACCTACAACCAGTGGGTGTCTAGGGAGTTCTGCATTTCTCAATAGAAGAGCAGTGATGTAAAGTAACTAAGTACATTTACTCAAGTACTGTACTTAAGTACAATTTTGAGGTACTTTCACTTTACTGGAGTATTTCCAACTGTCTATACTTTTACTTCTACTCCACTACATCTCAGAGGCAAATATTGTACTTTTACTCCACTACAATTATTTGAAAAATTTAGTTACTAGTTACTTTGCAGCTATAAATTATTACATCATAAAACATACATTAACCACTTTCGAGTTAGGCTTATAATTATGAACCACTATTCTCGAACATTTTAGTACTTTTACTTTTGGTACTTTAAGTACATTTTTGATACCAATACTTTTGTACTCTTCCTCAAGTAAAATTTGAATCCCGGACTTTTACTTGTAACAGAGTACTTCTACATTGCAGTATTGATACTATGACTTAAGTAAAACATTTGAGTACTTTCTCTATCACTGTTGAAGAGTAGGGAGCCCACAGCTAACCGTTGCGTGCCAGTTACATTGCGTCATACGGCAGCTTTAAAAAAAAAAAATGTGCTTGTTCATTTTGGTTCCATAACGGCGATCAAAGGGGGGCAAAACCCCTACAAATTACAAACCACAGTACGGCAATTAGCTCTACTCAAATCTCAGCTCATGCACTACAAGAACGCATTGTAGGCTATCGATCCGTCTGGTAAAGAGAACGGAACAAGTGCCGCTTTTGTTGTCGCTTAAACAACCTTAGATATTGATGTTTTTCGCTGCTACATTTCTCTTTTCATAAGCCGTTGCCCGGGTGTCGGTGCGCTTCCGGGGGGAGTTGGGAGTGATGGAAATGCCGGAGTCTTAAAATAAGCAGAAAATGAGATGTTTTATTGGCGTTGTTGTGTGTGTGTGTGTGTGTGTGTGTGTGTGTGTGTGTGTGCGGCCCTCAAGAGAGAGACAGCTCTCGCCACAACTCAGGGAAAGTAATCTCCTCGACACGCCGTTAATAGCATGCCAGGGAAGTGTGAAGAGAAAAAAAACAGAAGGGGGGGGGGGGGGGCGAGAAAAACGACAGCAGGAAGAGAAAACGTCGACTAGCAAAGTATACAATTTCGCCTCCCTCCCGTGCGAACGTTTTCACACTTTCTGATTCCTCACCTCCAATTAGCAAGGAAAGAGAGAGGGGAGATGTTTTTTTTTGTTTTTTTTTTCAGTTTTCTTGAACATGCTAAATGTGATGGGAACACATGGCGAGAGACCTGGGGGCTATAGCGGCGGAAACACGATTAGAGCTAGGCTTAAGGAATGAAGCCCCGAGCGGAAAAGGACGCTAGCTGGTTCGTTAGCCCGGATCTGACGGCGTCCCGCCGCGTGTCCGGCGGTTTTCCACCTCCATTGATCTCATTGTGGGAGTCAATCAAAGACCAGCTTTTCAGAGCACTTCATGCCAAAGGATGTGGAAAATGATTTACTATTGTGAGCCGTTGACAATCGCTCGCAGCGTGGTCCAATTGATCGTCATCGCTGCACATTGTGGTGTGTGTGTGTGTGTGTTTGTATCTACCCATAAAGATTATTATGTCTGCCTTTCATTTTCAATTTCTTTAACAGGGAGGAAGCCGGAAACGTCGATTTATACACGAAGAATGCGATGGCTGGAATAAGCAGACTAAACTGCCTTATGCGTCGAGCTGTTAGACTGGGCCGTTTCCACACACGCATGAACGGTGTTGTTAAACTCTGCCACCCACTAATGTGCCGTGCAGTGTCACCAGGCTTTAAACATAAAAGCCACGATCATCTCTGACGCCCGGAATGACCAGAGACTCTTTCCACAGCTCCGACATTTCAAAAAAACTGCAGCTTGCTTTCTTTTTTTTTTAACAGCATGAGACGTGCTTTGGCCATCTTTGTAGCCTACAGGTATCATTCTGTCCCCCTGTATACCGCCAGATATAACTCTGACATTAAGGGACGGCACTCAAGAATGTCCTCGCAAATGACTCGGCCCGACGGTCCACCGCGGCCCCTCATGAGAAAAGGTCAATTTGAGAGGCAGTGAGGCATCTGATTGGACTCCAGGATAGAATAGGGGTGTGGGGAGGGGGGGGGGGGGGGGGGGGGGGGGAGGGGGTGTGTCATGCACAGGCACACACACACACACACACACACACACACACACACACACAGACGCAGACAGACCTCCAGGGCACACTGGTATCTGGGACCACCGCGACAGCATCCATGAAGATGGAATAGGCCCCCCCCCCGGTCCAGAGGAGCCAGTGGCGTGGGTGGGTGGGGGGCCACTGTGCCGGCTAGAGACCCTAGCTGGTCCTCATGACATCATGGTTATTGGACAGCTAATGGGGGCCAATGTTCCATAATGCCCTTCAGTAATAAAGTCCTGCTACTGGGCTCACCGGACCCCTGCCCCGGTCATACATCTCAATCTGAAACCACAGGGGGAGCAACACGGGGGGGGGGGAACGGGGGGGGAACTCCCCCATGGCTTATACAGGCTATGGGTATGCGGTCTATGCACAGGCCCCGCCCCCAAACACATTCTAACATTCTAACGACAGTCCGGTGGTTCTCAACATTCTCAACGCGACGGGCGAGTCAAAATCTCGAAGCAGGCCTTCTGTATTAATTACGAAAATAGCCAATTCGGGGAGGCATGCGTGTGTGTGTGTGTGTCATAACGCGTCTGCAGTGTATATATCTGCATGCATCTGTACATGCTAGCGGTTATATGTGTGTGCCTGCGTGTGTGAGTGTCTGCCTGACGCACGCACGCACGCACGCGCACGCACACACACACGCAATTTTCCTGGTCAGGAGAGAAATCGTTGTTTCATGGTTTTAAAATATATATATATTTTTTTAGTTAGGCTTAAAATTATGCAAAGATTCAGGTTGGGGTTTGGGTTAGAGTTAGGGTTAGGAGGATTAGACATTTAGAGGTTTAGGGGTTAAGAGTTGAAGTTACGGCATCATTTATACTGAAGATACAGCAACACCGAAGACAGAGTGATCTACAAGCTCACAAGCTCACAGCTTGTAGGCCTTATAGGTCTGCTATTTTCGGCCTTAGAATTAGGATTAGAATATTTTTTGTACATTTTTTTAAATGGCATTCATAAAATCGCATCCATAAAACATTGATGTCCTCACACAAGTATAGTAATAATATCAATGTGCGTGTGTGTGTGTGTGTGTGTGTGTGTGTGTGTGTGTGTGTGTGTGTGTGTGTGTGTGATGCTGATGCGTTCCCTCCACCACTCAGCCATTAGCAGCCAAGCAGGGCAGGTGCAGCCTGCAGGAAGGAACGTCCTTCCCCCCTTCTCCAAGGTGAGTAATCCAGGTTGGCTCCTCAGAGGCCCCCCCGCCCCCCCGCCCCCCCCCCCCCCCCCCGGCCCGGTGCTGGGGAAGAGGAGGAGGAGGAGGAGGATGAAGACAGAGGGGGGTGGGGGCTGTAGGTGTCAAAGCCTTAATTTATGCTCCGGTCGCGGCGTGTTTGCTCTCCAAGAAACGGTGCAGCCGGTGCGTTGTGAGCTTGTAGATCTGCCGTTCTCTGTCTGCCCGAAACGACACCCCCATGTGGCGTGGCGGGGGGGCTTTAATTGGAGAAAATGGGTGAACAGGCATAAAAGAATGAAGAGGAGGATGTGCTGTAACCCCATGTGCTAGATAGTTCCAAAAGGCGCATAACTTAATTGCTGAGCATATACTGTGTAACTGTAACACCATGATCACATGACAAAGAGACATAATATCAGTCTAGTGTAAAGGTGATACCGTATGTGTGCCGGCAAGTACAGTTACTGTAGCAATTACAATGACACACAGATGTGACATTCCAAAAAGTTTCAAAGAGCCTGCCTTTGGCACAATATCATTTATAGGACTACGATTGGGGTGTTTGTATGTTGTCTTTGCTCTTCTATTGAGACATTTAGATCGTGTCTCTCCTAGACACAGGATCTGACACCATTTTTTTACCTGATGGTCAAGATTCAATTTATCCCCTGAGCAGTGGTGTAAAGTAACTAAGTACATTTACTTAAGTAACCTTTTTAGGTATTTGTACTTTACTTGAGTATTTCCAATTTCCAATACTTTTACTTCTACTCCACTACATCTCAGAGGAAAATATTGTACTTTTACTCCACTACATTTATTTGAAAACTTTAGTTACTAGTTACTTTTCAGATATAAATGATGATATAATGAAAAATACATTAACCACTTTAGCCCTATTTTATACCTAGGCTATTTGAAAATAGCCGATCTACAAGCTCACAACGCGTCGCGATGCGACGCGTTGTGAGCTTGTAGATCGGCTATTTTCAAATATTTAGTACTTTTACTTTTGGTACTTTAAGTACATTTTGATGCCAATACTTTTGTACTTTTACTCAAGCACATTTTGAATTCTGGACTTTTACTTGTAACAGAGTATTTTTTATATTGCAGTATTGGTACTTTTACTTAAGTAAAGAATTTGAGTACTTTTTCCACCACTGCCCCTGAGCAAGCAGGCCGGCTCTATTAGCTCAATGGTAGAAATGTCAGCACTTGCGCAGGAAAAAAACGGGTTCAAATCCGGGAAAGAGGAGGAAAGTTACATAGTGCAGCTTTAATGTTGCATTTAGTAAAGATGGGGCTGATTTGAATTACTCGCTGCTGGGTAGCTTCATTTTTTCAGTTAATGTACGTTTTGTATTCATCTTTGTATCTATGGGCCCTATCCCTTATGCCTAATCTTATTAGGCACTTTTTTAAATATTTAAAATAAATATAAAAATATGCACTTTACAAACCAAGTTGGTATTGCAGGTGGTTTTAGATTCCGTAATAATACGCTTTCCCAAAGGTGTGTGGGCAGAATAGCAATTTTGGGGATATAGCAACAACACGCCCACAGGCACGGCTCCGTGCGCAAATAATGAAGTCGCATAATGCAGAGCGGGTATAGCAGCAGCAGGATAGCATTTAGGGACAGTGCATTTAGGGACAGTGCCAGCTCCCTTATCCGTATTTCACAGGTAATGGGGAGAAATTCACGGGTAATGGACAACGGGTGCGGCTTTAGATTGGCACAGAATAGAGCGGTAAATCTACAAAGTAACTATAACTAAAGTTGTAGTGAAAAGTATAATATTTTCCTCTGAGATGTAGTGGAGTAGAAGTATAAAGTATCGAAAAATGGAAAATACTCAAGTAAAGTAAAATGTTTTGATAACTTAGACCTGCTGGTGGCGCTATAACAGGTCGATGTGAAAAGGGTGGCATTTCTAGTGGGAATGTGCATACAAAATTTCACGGAAATCGCACGCTGCGTTCATGATTTGAGGCATTTTGTTCAAAACGGACCTATCCTGCAAACTTTGGAAGCCAACCTTAGCCAATCAGGATGGAATATGGAAAATCGGACAGATCCTTGTTGATCACATGACTATTGAGATACTGCGTACCGATTTGCGTGTTCTTTGGACAAAATCTGTAGGAGTAATATAAAAAAAATGTTTTGCAAAAGTCGGCCTCATGGTGGCGCTATCACAGGCTGATCTGAAAATTGTGGGCAAGACGTTCTGCTCCGGCCTCCAGGGAGTGTGTGTGTGCAGTTTCACAGCGACCGGACCAACGGTGGCGGAGATTAGCTTATCACAGACAGACGGACGGACGGACGGACGGACGGAAAGGGGGCGAAACATAGTGTCGGCCTTGCCTTTCGGCCTGGCGGAGACAATAAAAAAAAATACTCACTACACGATAACCCTACTGCTTCAAACATGGGCCTCGGCCTACAGGTTGAGATAAAACATATCAATGGCCATACAAATGAAAGACCAGAAGAGGGATATCTTTTCTTTTTTTTTATGCCGCGATTTTTGTAACCCATTTTTTTCACCCGGTGCCAATTTCCTAAGTGATCCTGGGCACTACACCAGCCCTACACCAGCGCTACACCAGCACTACACCAGTCCCCCACAGCCAGGGAGGCCAGGGCCAAGCTCATGCTTCCTTCAGTGCATGAGAGCCAACTGACCTTCTTGTCACCTGACAGGGGGGAGTTTCCCTGGTTGGACGTAGCGCGTGGAAGGAACACGTTATTCCAACCAGTTCCCTTCCCCTCCATCAGGCGCCCCGGCTGTCATGGGGGAGGCGGTATAGCGACCAGGATTACTACATGTTTTTGTGAGGGTATTAACCACCCTAGGAGACACGGGGAGAACATGCAAACTCCACACAGAGTAGGCCCTTTCGCTAACCCCACCCTGGGTATGGGCGCTGATGACGCGGAGGAGAAGACACACCCCCAGCACCCACAGCGTCCCTGGCGGGAATCGAACCCAGGACCTTCTAGCTGTGAGGCGACAGCGCTACCGACTGCGCCACCGTGCCCCCAGAAGAGGGATATCAAAAGCAGAGCCATGCATTTCAATGGAACCCTGGTTTACCCAAGCCCCCAGAGTTGCTGAGAAACATTGAAGCCGTCACCCCAGTGGCCAAAGCTGGAACTGCAGGCGGGGAGAAATACATGCGCGAGCAAAACATACTGAGAGATATTTATATATATAAATATAAATATGTAAACATATTATACATACATACATATGCATTTACATATAAATAGGCATCTCGAGTGTATTTAATAAATATCTCGCGTTCATTCCTTGACACACGGGCTGCCGTAGAACGCAAAAATGACACTAGTGCGCATGCTCATAACTCTATGTGTGGTCAAAATCGAACCTATAATTCTACTTCCGGCAGGTTTCCGGGTGCTTCAAAACGCCACTGAGCACATTCACTGAAATGATAGCTGGGGGCGGGGCAATCCGCCCTCTAGTTATATTATACCTCTATGGGTTTACCGCCCAACAGAAAGATACTGTACATACAACGTTCACATTTATTGGGTGTGGGAGTAAATCTCACGTTTGGACAGTGGTGGAAAAAGTATACTCAAATGTTTTACTTAAGTAAAAGTATTGGTATCAAAATATACTTAAAGTACCAAAAGTAAAAGTACTCATTATGCAAGAATGTCCCATTTCACAAGATTTAAAAATGGCATTCATAAAATCGCATTCCGAAAATATTGATGTCCTCACACAAGGACAAGTACGCGACGCATTGTGAGCATAGATTGGCTATTTTCAAATGGCCAAAATGTATGTAGGGCTGAAGTGGTTAATGTATGTTATATGATGTTATATCTAAATCTACAAAGTAGTAAAGTTTTCAAATAATTGTAGTGGAGTAAAAGGTATAATATTTGCCTCTAAGATGTAGCGTAGTAGAAGTAAGTATTGAGAAATTGGAAATACTCCAGAAAAGTAAAAAAAAAACAACCTCAAAATTGTACCCTCCTCAAACTGAGTAGGCTATATCTACTCAAGTACTGTACTTATAAAGTACAGTACTTGAGTAGATATACTCAGTTATTTTACACCACTGCTTTTGGGGGCGTGGTGTTTTCGTCTGTCCTGGGTCCGGCAATGGGACACACAACGTATAGCGGAGAGGTTACATCAGCGTCTGCGTCCCGGTGACGCGGTGTCACCCATAAGGTGTCACCACCAGGCTGTGTTCTGTCAGCGCGGTGACACGCCTTGTCCTCGACCAGCGTCCCTGACCCCACCGACCCCGTCAGGATGCCAGCCGGGTGAGGGGGCACCGCACCCCCCCCGTGCCCCCCCATGCCACCGGTGAGTGGACATCTGTCCCGCCCTGCCAGTCTCTGGGCTGCCTGCCAGTCACGCGGCCTCACCCCGCCGTGCTGCATGGGCGCTCGCCGGCGTCTGTCACACACATGCGCGCGGAGGGCAGGGCCGCATGCCCTGTGAGGGCAGCGTTGCCAAGTCTGCTCATTGTAAGCGACTTTGGGGCTTGTTTTCTTTTGCTTGTGAAGCCGCGTGTAAATATTGGAAGTTGTTGGGTTCTGTGTCTTTTTGTGCGTCTTGTTTCCAGTGGTGGAAAGTAACTAAGTACATTTACTCATGTACTGTACTTAAGTACAATTTTGAGGTACTTTTACTTTACTGGAGTATTTCCAATGTTCAATACTTTTACTTCTACTCCACTACATCTCAGAGGAAAATATTGCACTTTTACTCCACTACAATTATTTGAAAACTTTATTTACTAGAAAATGTAGATGTAGATGTATTATATTATAAAACATACATTAACCACTTTAGCCCTGTTTTATAGGCTATTTGAAAATAGCTGATCTACAAGTTCACAACGCATCGCAACGCGTTGTGAGCTTGAAGATCTGCTATTTTCAAACATTTTAGTAGGCCTACTTCTACTTTTGGTACTTTAAAGAGGTGGTGCCATGGTTTTGCACTTTTTCTGTTTTTCATGTGTCTATGAGGTTGATAGAACTTCATTAAGCCCCCTGGTGGTGTTTTTATGGTGTTTTATGTCTTCTCTGACTATTTTGAGTTTCTACCTGGAGGCTGAAACCTTGAGGGTCAAACGTGCCAATAGAGAAACAGCGCTTTAGTGACATAGTAAAAACATACCCTCCCCCTCATTATCATAACACAAGAGGTGTTGGCATGAGGAGGAGGAGGGACTAGGACAGGTGGGTGGTGCTAAGGTGGTGGAGGAGGTGCTAAGGTGAGAACCAGGTATACTTAATGAACTGGAGGCGTGTCCACATAAAGACATAATTTTAACAATTTCTGTACACTTTTTTGAAAAAAAATCTTCCTCCTAGTATAACCATAATACCTGATGATTATGTTTTAGGGGGGGGGGGGGGGGGGGCAAGACAAGATGGGCGTCAGATGCAAACCCGGGTCTTCACGCTCACAAGGAGTATACAGTAGGGTCTGTGCAGTGTGCACTAACGTGGCTGAGCCACCAGGCCACCCCGAGGCTGGTGCTGTTTAAGCACATTATTATTATCATTTCCATTTCCACTGCTTAGCGAGTAAGAGGTGTCATAAATGTGACCCTAGTCGGCGGTTACATATAGATTCGAGCAATCAGCGCAGACATGAGAAGCTGGCAGTCTGCCATAAACATAATTAATCATGTCAAGCACTCAAATCCTCAGGAAAAACGGAAACCTAGCAACAAGAGGAAACCGGCTCCACCGCTTTAATATTTCATTCCGTTGGTTTGTCTTTCATAATTGGCAGGCTTTCCAAATACGCCCCGCATGTTATTTCAGAAGTGGCGAGCTTCCGAGTTTTATGGGCATCATCATCGCGGACACGAGTGCTCTCCCATCGACCTTTTCTCCTTTTTTTTTATTTTTAGACTAATGTCGGCGTGATGAAACCAGGCATTATTTCAGAGAGAAGGCGATGTGATCATTAGGAGAGATATGGGCGAAGCCAGGATTTGCTGCCATCGCAGAGCTTTCTGATTTCCCATTGGAGAGACAGGCAGACTTGCTATAATGTCATAAAAATGCAGATTCTGACATTCTGTGGCTTCCGCTGCTAAGGAACAGAATACACAGATGTTAATATGCCTTAGCTCTCATCCTCCGCGCAATTAACAGCGCTTGCTCTCTTGCTTTTAGCCGTAATAACTGAGAGCTATCAAATCGAATGTGTCTAGTGTCTACAAAGTTATGCCCCTCATCTCACAACTCTGGCTTTTTATGCAACTATTAAACATATGGGAACGTTTGTATGGTGAGATATTTGAAAATTATGAACACCTTTTTTCTCCTTTTTTTTCTTAAAGGAGTAGTTCACCCAAAAAATAACTTATTTTCTATCAATTACACACCCCACAAAGCCTTGAATTCATGGTGTTTTTTTTGTGTTTTTTTGTCGCATTCCCCTGGTCAGCCAAGGCGCCTGATGGAGGGGAAAGGAACTGGTTGGAATAACGTGTTCCTTCCACGCACTACGTCCTACCGGGGACCCTCTCTCCTGTCAGGTGATAAGAAGCGGCTTGCTCACTCCTCATGCATTGAAGGACGAATGAGCTCGGCTCTAGGCTCTCCCTATGGCTGGCAGAGGGAGTGTAGCGCCCAGGATTACTTAGACAATTGTCACTGGGTGAAAAAAATGGGTTGCAAAATCGTGGGATAAAAATGTATGTATGTAAAAAAAAAAAAAAAGGAATGCGACAAAAACGAAAAAAAAAATCTCCATGAATTCAAGGCTTCATGGGGTGTGTGACTGATAGAATTCTTTTGGGGGTGAACTACTCCTTTAAGCGCCTATTAAAGCTACTATGTTTTCGAAAACTTTCATTCTCCATGGGTTGCATTTTGTGGTTTTTTTTCAATGCAGCGTGGACATTTTGTGGGGAAAAGAAATGCCACAAACTGCTGTCATCAAAACCTTAGGCCCTGTCTGTCTTTACCAGGAGCCTGTAGTTGACTCTATTAGCCCCCATCGCTACACAGTGAGCTGTGTGTTTACCCCCAGAATGCCCCGGGGCGCTGTTGGCGACGTGTCTCTGTCTGAGAATGTGATTTGACAGAGATAGGAGGGGTCTGGTGGTCTATCTGCTCACTGCCGGAGTGCTCAAGATTCTTTACACTTAAACCCCATGTTATGGCTGAGCGGAGTCACTCAAGGCTCTATGCTAGCGTATGTTATGTTTTTGTCTCCGCCAGGAGACTATGTTTTCGTTCTCGTCCTTCCGTGTGTCCACCAAGCTAACATTGGTCAAGTTTCACGTGACACGTGACAATATGTTGAAAGGGTGTGCTTTGATTGGCTAGCGAGATGCATGATGAAATAGAGCCCTATAAATAGGTGTGTCACTTCAAAACATCATTTATATGTTTTGAAGTGACACACCTATCCGTCAGCCAAGCTAACATATTGGTCAAGTGACACGTGACAATATGTAATATTGACAGGATTAATGGAGAGTATCTTTTCCTCTCCGTCCGTCTCTGTATGTCTCTTCACGTGACATCACAATATGTAATATAAATAGGTATAAGTATAATATAAGACAGGATCAATCAGGAACAGTACTTTCCAGTACAAATTACCCGACCGTGCGTGTGTGTCCGTCTGAGAACATACCTAACATTGGTCAAGTGTCACGTGACATCACAATATGTAATATAAATAGCTTAGACAGGATCAATCAGGAACAGTATTTTCCAGTACAAACTGAGATCACAGCTGAGAACACAGCTGTAGAATTAGAACATTTCTAGAAAACTATGGATAGGGTAAGTGATTTCCTTTGGTTAAAATAGCACGGGTCCGCCGGCGGAGACCTGTGCTCCGTGGAGCACATTTTCTAGTCTGTTATTGTGGGGAAGGCTTGCGCAGAAAATAGCCGATCGACAAGCTCACAACGCGTCGCTCTGCGACGCGTTGTGAGCTTGCCGATCTGCTATTTTACTGCGAAAGCTTTCCCTTTAATAAGGATGCTGGGGTTTAAGGGATAGTTCACCCCAAAAAATATTGCAGTGACTAATCGATAGGAAAAAAGTCATTTTGGGGGTGAACTATCCCTTTAAGTGGTTATGTAAAAGTAGCGATACCGTTGGCTGTGGAGACGGCTGGCATCGTGTCTGTGTCTGAGAATGTGATTTGACAGAGAGAGAGGAGGGCCTGGTCAGCGCTGGAAGTAGTACTCAGATGTTTTACTTAAGTTAAACGTTAGCAATACCACAATATAACAATACTCTGTCACAAGTACAATTCAAAATTGTACTTGAGTAAAATGTACAAAAGTATCGGCATCGAAATATACTTACAGTATCAAAGTAACAGTACGCTTTACTTTGTCATAAATTGGTGAAATGTATATAAAAAAAGCAGATCTACATTATGAGCTTGTAGATCAGCTATATATTTTTTATAGTTGAAGTATAAAATAGGTTAATGTATGTTTTGAAATAATAATCTAAATCTGCAAATTAACAAATTTTCCAATTTTTGTGGAGTAAAAAGTACAATATCGTCGCCTTGCTAAACTAATGGCATAAGTCATTTTTTTTTAAAAGTTTTTCAGGAAAAATAAAAAACTGGTCCAAAACAAAACTATATGATATTTCTTAATCATTTCACCCAAAGTGTTTATAACAAATTATGACTATTTAAATAGAAATAACACTGTCTGTCAGTTATGTAACATAAGAGACTTAAATAGGTTTAAATAGGATTAAATCTGACTTAGGCCAAAAAAAAAAGCAAAAACAATTACAAAATGGCCTAAATCAGTAAATCATTTGGCTTAAGTCACAAAACCATGTGACTATAAACCATATGCCTATTTTTTGGCCTAAGTCACAAAAAGGGGAGTGAACAGCATGATCCTTTTCAATTAGGATATGGACGATTTTTACCAGAGGTGGCCAATGTCATGAGGAGCTGAGGCAAAAATATAATTTTCCTCAAAAAATGACTTAGGCCATTAGTTTAGCAAGGTGACGATATGCCTCTGAGATCGTATTGAAAAATGGAAAGTAAAATAAAAGTACCATAAAAACTCTACTTAAGTGCAGTACTCAAATACATGTACTTTGTTACTGATAGTATGTCAGATCTAAGAGGCTGGAAATATGTATTGCTGACCCCACTAGTTTTGTCTTAATGACTGCGTGTGGAGCTATATTGCACAATGGGGAAGGGAAAAATGAAGGATTTTTCAGGTAGCACAGTTTGGTTAGTGTGATGCGGGCATTAAAATCCCCTCCATAAAAGAGTGCATTACTTAATGCGGCCCATTAGAGGTAGCCTTTGTGCTCCTGACTAGAAAGCATTCCTCTCAATATGCGTTTGCATTGTTCCTTGGTGGAAACATATGTGGGCTGATTGTTTCAAAGGGACTCATTTTATGTGGTCTGTCCTATTCATCTTGGTTTTACCATAATATTGCGACAGCATTAAAACAACAATCTGGCACAGCCGCAGCAGCGCACAGGGAGGAACTTTTATTTAAGTTCGTGGGAGCAAGGGAGAATGTGCAATTAAAATGCAAGTATATGAATTTCGGGGAAACTTTATTCTAACATGGCAACATAAGGGAAAAGGACAAGTTTGGTCCCAAAGAATGACTCACGTTGAGGGCGTCCGCGCGCGCGCGCGTGTGTGTGTGTGTGTGTGTGTGTGTGTGTGTGTGTGTGTGTGTGTGTGTGTGTGTGTGTGTGTGTGTGTGTGTGTGTGTGTGTGTGTGTGGCACCAAGCCGCGTTAGAAAAGTTTGGCATATGTGTCTCTTTTCTCCTGCCTTTTTTTTTATACGGGAGGCCCTTTTATACAAGCTTCTCGTCTGTTGCTTAGCATGACAGCACAGACTCAACGGATTGGATGGTGTCGTTATGGCTGTGGCGATTCCGGCGGGAAACAGCAGCTAGGGCTAGTATTTTTAACCATGTGGAGACAAGGGGACCCACATGCGTGTCAATCAAGGGGAAAAAGTTTTCTTCTAACGTTTGGGAGAAGAGTCGCGGTTATCAGGACCCACGTATAGTTGGCAATGTGTCAAGCCAACAGGCCTTTGCCGTGACGTGCATGGCCTAATGAGGAGACTCACCGCGGCGGTGGAGGCAGCATACTCTCCCGCCTCCGCCCCAAACCGGTCGGAGGCGGAATAGGGAGGCAGGCTGCTTTACCCGAAGTTCACCCTTGTCACGCCGAACGCCCCCCCCCCCCTCCCCCGTACATCCATAATGTCGGAGGAGCGGCTTCATCACGGCCGCCTGCCCCCTGTTTAGCCCATTCAAATCGGGGGAACGCATATCGTATGTGTCACTTAAGATTTAAAGCTATAAACGTTATTTTATACTTTGGGCTATTCAAAAATAGCAGATATGCAAGCTCATAGCGCGGCACCGAGTGCCGCGCTATGAGCTTGTAGATCTGCTATTTTTTTCTTTTTCTTGAAAATGTGTGCAAATCTTTGAATATATATATTTTTAAATCGAACTGTGGTAATCTTTGCTTCTGGGGGGTCCCTGGAACAAAACATTTTGAGATGGGGGTCCGAGGCCATTTCCCCCCCCCCCCCCCCTAAATCCTAACAGTATGTTGCTATATCAGTGGTGCTCCAACTTTTCCATGTCAAGCACACCCGGAATGATATGTATTTGGCCCGCGGAACCTCATCTCAAAATATGCTGTTACAGGGACCCCCAGGGGTACAGATCGGAGTTCAAAATGTTCGCTTTAAAACATATATTATATAGTCAAAGATTTGCACACATTTTACACGATCTTTCCAAAGAATTGCAGATCTACAAGCTCATAGCGTGGCACTGAGCTTGTATACTGTATCTGCTGTCTTTGAATAGCCAAAGACACGGATGAGTTCCCGGTTTGAATGGTTTAACCTGGCAAGCGATCAGAGCCGTGTCGTTGTCATTCACAGGAGGAAAAAGGTGCCTGTCACATCGTTTAGGGCGGTGCTGATGAGCTAAAGTGCTAGCGGGTCCCAAAACAAATTTAAAAAAGCATGACGATGCAGAAAAAAATAAAGTTTTTCGCCCGTGAACTTCCCTAACTATTGAACAATGCTTAAATGTGTCATACACAGCCCAGGGTTGGACATGGCCCGAAGGCATAGCTGCCAATAAAAAAAATATAAAACGGCGTGACGGATCTAATATAAAGTGATGGGGGGGGGGGCAAGGCTGCAGAGACATTCATTGCATGTCCCTTCACTTTAGGATTAGTCCGACAACACTGTAAGAAAGGAAGGAGAAGAAGAGGGAAAAAAAGGTAGGGCTTTATTGGATGGAGTAAACGCGTTCCCAAAATGAAGCCATGTAAGTCACCTTGCAGGCTTAGAGGGGTAACGACGACGGGCAGAGAATGAATAATGCAATATGGAAGCCAGACGGCCTAGTTAGAACCTCGTTGTTAGAACTCCCTTTCCTCCAGCTTAGAGAGGCAGCCAGACCTCCTGAGGTTTCCCACAAAGGATCGTGTGTGTGAGCATGATCTTACATATCTCACCATATCTTATTACATGCCTTAATATGTTAATGAACGTGTCGTCTCCGTCGGGTGGAAACCTCGTAACTCCGAAACGGTTTGCTTTTCAGGATCCAAATTGAGAAACGGCAAAAGTAGCAGATCTACAAGCTCGACACGCGCCGCATCGCGCCGCGTTTCGCGCTTGTAGATCTGCTACTTTTGATGCTTTTGTGTGACACTGTAGTGTAATCATAGACCGTAAAAATGAATGGACAAAGTGACGCAGTTGGTTTCTACAGACCGCGAATGAAGCCGATTAAAAGCAGCCGGAAATAGCAACCGGAAATCAAACCCTTAAATGAATGCTATTGGTTGGGTAGCTTGTCAATCAAAAGCGGGGGCGGGGAATGAATGCTAGTGGTTGTGTAGCTTGTCAATCAAACCATCCCGCCCCTCCTAGAGCATAACCTACTTTAGAGACTTTAAACTAGCGACTGGAAGCATATAGTATTCATGACAATGTTTATTAAGGTAAGAAAATCAAGTCTAAAGTTCGTCAAAAACCCATCCACTTTGCATTGAGAGAATTTTTTTCTGACATCAGCAGGGGTAAAACAGAGAAACTACAGGCCATTCATACAGTATGAACTGTCACTTGAACTCACTTCCTATATGGACTCAATTTCAGAACAGGAAGCTGCACCCTTGAGTGTGATCAAGTAGGGCGTTGATTTACGAAAAAACACAAACAGTGAAAATATTGGAGATAAGAGGCTTCTGCCCGACAGCAACGATATGTCTTCTACCACGAATCTGTGCTGCCTACATTACTGCCGTTTGTCACACACAGCTCAAGCTGAATGTATGTATGTCTTTCTTTATGGAATGTTTAATGAACACATTCGGTCAGATGAACTACAAATTCGACGACGGTAAGCTTTTCATTTTCGACACGGAAGGTGATTGCAGGAGCTATAATTCACCCCCAAAATCAATCAAGAGTGCACGAGGCCCGTAGAACCTAATAACACGGACAATTTTAACCTAATCAATAAAACATCAGACAACGGCAAATGCATCATTTATGCTGATATAATCTACATGAATGAAAATGAAAATGGGGAATAAATGTTGCATTATTTCGTATTTCATGAATAAATCAATGCATGAATTATTAACAGACTTCTATAGGCATAACTGTAGTAAATGCGCTGTTGAAACATTCAACGAGTTCGGATAAAACAACAGCTATTATTCAGGTTGTCACATGTCCCTACTGTTGGATTTAACGAGCCGTTTTGCAAATTGCTCACTATTAGCAATGATAACAGAGACAGTATGGTTCAGGGATCTTCAACGTTTTTTCAGGCAAAGGACCCCTAAGCTGAGAGAGAGATGAAGCAGGGACCCCTTATACCATTGGTTCTCAAAGTGGGGTCCGAGGACCCCCAGGGGTACTTGAGGGGGTTCCAGGGGGTCCCCAGCTAAATGATGGACAGGGACCAAATGGACCCTTATGGGTCTGTAACTCTGAGAGTGTACAAATGGAACCAAATGGACCCTAACGGGTCCATTTGGTTCCATTTGTACACTCTGAGTTAAATTAACATTGATTTTACAATATGAATTGGGGTCGCAGAGACATACATGCCATTAAATGGGGGTCCGTAGCCTAATGCATGTCAAACTGGGGGTCCTTGTAATTAAAATGGTTGAAATCACTGCTAGAGAGCCGTAAAAATCTTATATTATTGGGGTCCCTGGCTTATCTTTTCAAATGGGGGTCCGGGGGCTAATAAGTGTCTATTTGGGGGTCCTTGGCACGAAAAAGTTTGAGAACCACTGCCTTATACTACATATTGTATACAATTGTGTTGCAGATTGAACGTTGTCATAGATTTCATAGATATCTTCATAGACTTGTTTGACAGCACTGTGATGGATTCATGTTAATGTGTATTTTCAGACATTTAACCACTTCACTCAACCACCGTCAATACTAAGTAAACTTCACCTTTCACACTACTTGGTCTGCTCTTTTTCCCTCTCGGCCAAACCCCTTCGCCGAAAATAGCCGATCTACAAGGTCACAACGCCTTGCAGCTCGAATTCTGATTATCCTCTGAGCGAGCAGACAGTCTCTATTAGCTCAATGGTAAAGAAAAAAGAAATCCACACTTGCGCAGGAGGCACAGGTTCAAATCCGTGGTGGAAGAGGAAAGTTACATAGTGTAGCTTTAACATTTAACATATTACAGTCATAATAGCCTAATTGTCTATTCGGCTTCGGCCATGTGTTATAAATGATGACCATAGACCATTTTCTCGTTAATGGCTTTTTTCTTTCTTTTTTTTTATTGATTTATTAATTGTCGTTTTTTATTTTTATGATTTTGTCAAACTTGACAAACATTGCGAAACTTACAGTGCTTCAATAATTGAGTCAGTTTGTTAAACATTGTTGCATGGTGTTAACGTAAATCAGGGTTCCCCAACAGGCGGCCCGCGGGCCATTTGCGGCCCGCGAGGGGCAACTGTCCGGCCCGCACCAACCCATTTCCATCATATTCAAGGGCTTTTGGAGAGAAATGACACAGACTCCAGTCACTTTTAGAGCACTGCAGAGGTGTGTGTGTGTGTGTGTGTGTGTGTGTGTGTGTGTGTGTGTGTGTGTGTGTGTGTGTGCGTGTGTGTGTGTGTGTGTGTGTGTGTGTGTGTGTGTGTGTGTGTGTGTGTGTGTGTGTGTGTGTGTGTGTCAAGCTGATGCTCGTTGACGCTCGTTAATTTCATACTGGAAGACAATTGAGGTTTGACTGGGCTGAAACTTTATCTCAGTAAATGACATGGAACTCCATATTTGGGCATGGCTGACATCATAGTGACAACATGAGCTTTGAATCAGCTCAGCTTAAAACCAGACTGCACAGTGTGAAGGACGCACATGGAGAGAGACATCGAGGGAGATACCTACAAGAGGAACTATTACCAGAGATCCGTACACTTGACATTGAGCTGGTAATTGCCCTGTAATCAATCCTGGATCGTAAGGTCACACATCATTAATTACATTCTTGGACCATTACAGCCCATGCATAGCAGCAGCTTTGACGATGAACCCACTGTTCCCGACAACGAGCCAGCAGCAAGGAAACTCAGAAGAAGAAAGACCTTACAGTAGTCAACAATCTACCAAGACTTTAATGCAATCGGAAGTAGAGAGACATCGGCTGACTGACACAGGAAAGAAAACTCACATCTGTAAACAATGTGACAAGAGTTTCAGTCAGTTAAGTAACCTGAGGACACACCAGCATATCCACACTGGAGAAAAACCTTTCCACTGTAAACAGTGTAACAAGAGTTTTAGTTGCAGTTCTCACTTGAAGATACACCAGCGTATCCACGCTGGAGAAAAACCTTTTCACTGTAAACAGTGTAACAAGAGTTTCAGTTGCAGTTCTCACTTGAAGATACACCAGAGTGTCCACACGGGAGAAAAACCTTTTCACTGTAAACTGTGTAGCAAGAGTTTCATTTGCAGTTCTCATTTGAAGACACACCAGAGTGTCCACACAGGAGAAAAACCTTTTCACTGTAAACAGTGTAACAAGAGTTTCAGTTGCAGTTCTCACTTGAAGACACACCAGAGTGTCCACACGGGAGAAAAACCTTTCTATTGTAAACAGTGTGACAAGAGTTTCAGTTTGTTTTATGAGAAGAGACACCAACGTGTTCATACTGGAGAAAAACCTTTCCACTGTAAACAGTGTGACAAGAGTTTCAGTGTGTTTGGTAACCTGCAGAGACACCAGCGTATTCACACTGGAGAAAAACCTTTCTACTGTAAACGGTGTAACAAGAGTTTCAGTCGGTTAGATCAACTGAAAATACACAAGTGTGTCCACACAGTGGACTTGGGTGTTGGAAGTGCATCATTGCTCCATAATTTTTACGGTTAACCATTAACCGTTCGTATTAACCGGTTATCAATTTCTTAGCGATTACCGGTTAACGGTTGGCCATCACTAGCTGCTGAAGATGCATACTTTTCAAGCACACTGTAACAACCAAATACATGGTTGGTTGTCAACTTATTTAGTTTCAACTTTCAAGAGTGCATTATTTCCTTGTGTGACCCTCAACACAGGATTTAAAGGTTTCATGACATGCTGGTTTTACAAAACATTATGGTTAACATGGTCCTTCAAACGTGTATTACAAGGTTTTAACTGAAAAATCCCCTCCAGTGAGCCATGGCAGGTTTTTTCTCTCAGTGTTCTGAAGGCTTTTCAGCTGCAATGAATGGAAAACCTATTTGCCTGCGGTTGTCGCTGTTGAGGGATTTTGCCTGTCAATCATCGCCTCTACTCCGCGGGAGGGGGGCGGGATTAATGGACTTTGACATCAAAGTCCACGGGCCAATCACAGCACTTTTCTGAGCCTAATTATTCTGAAAACCCCAAACCACAGAAAATCCACTAAATGTTCAAAGTTCATTTTTTTTGTGTGTAACTGTAGTCAACGAGAACAAACGAATCCCAGGGCTAAATTATGAGTACCACAACCAGGGTTGCCAGATCTGCTTATTATAATTTCCCTGCAAGATTTTATTTGTAAATAGTCGATCTACAAGCTCACAACGCGTCGCATCGCGACGCGTTGTGAGCTTGTAGATCTGCTATTTTCAAATAGCTGATGTATATGTTAAAGTGCTCATGTGGCCCATATAGTCGCTTCCTTTGGGCTGGTTTTCCTAGACCTGGTTGCTTGTTTCTCTCACAGAATCTGGCAACACTGACCACAACCAATAATAATTATAACTAGAAAAAGTGCTCCTCGGAGCACAACTCTCCGCTGTTGGGAATGTTGGGAATGTTCTATCTGTATAAGTGTCCTATCCGTCCTGTCTGTATAAGTGTCCTATCCCTCCTGTCTGTATAAGTGTCCTATCCGTCCTGTCTGTATAAGTGTCCTATCCCTCCTGTCTGTATAAGTGTCCTATCCGTCCTGTCTGTATAAGTGTCCTATCCCTCCTGTCTGTATAATTCTCCTATCCCTCCTGTCTGTATAAGTGTCCTATCCGTCCTGTCTATGTAAGTGTCCTATCCGTCCTGTCTGTGTAAGTGTCCTATCCGTCCTGTCTGTGTAAGTGTCCTATCCAATTGTTACAGTATCCGCCATTTCTCAACCATTTCGTGATTGTTCCTGTCTTACCTCACTCTTACCAGACTTGTGTTGGGAATGTTGGGAATGTTCTAATTCTTATGTTCTAACTGTCCTATCCATCCTGTCTGTATAAGTGTCCGATCCGTCCTGTCTGTATAAGTGTCCTATCCGTCTGTATAAGTGTCCTATCCGTCTTCTCTGTATAAGTGTCCTATCCGTCCTGTCTATGTAAGTGTCCTATCCCTCCTGTCTGTGTAAGTGTCCTATCCCTCCTGTCTGTATAAGTGTCCTATCCGTCCTGTCTGTATACTGTAAGTGTCCTATCCGTCCTGTCTGTATACTGTAAGTGTCCTATCCGTCCTGTCTGTGTAAGTGTCCTATCCGTCCTGTCTGTGTAAGTGTTCTATCCGTCCTGTCTGTATAAGTGTCCTATCCGTCCTGTCTGTATAAGTGTCCTATCCGTCCTGTCTGTATAAGTGTCCTATCCGTCCTGTCTGTGCACTATAAGTGTCCTATCCGTCTGTGTAAGTGTCATATCCCTCCTGTCTATATAAGTGTCCTATCTGTCCTATTTGCCAATTATGTATCAGCCATGCAGCCATTTCGTGATGGTTCCTGTCTTACGTCACTTTGGCAGTGGCAAAGACACTGCCAAAGTGACGCCATGTATTTATACAATATTTCACCGTATTGTCACGTGTCACGTGAGGCTTGACCAATCGGTGTGTCATATTTAGAAAGTGAAAACAAAACTCTCCTGCGGAGAGTAATAATAATGGTGGTAAGAGCAGCAACAGCACTAGTATCTGCACTGTCACTGGAGTAGCGGGAACCAACAAAGTAACTAACTAGTTACTTTGTTTTCAAATGATTGTAGTGGAGTAAAAGTATACAACATTTGCCTCTGAGATGTAGTGGAGTAGAAGTAAAAGTATAGACAATTGGAAATTGGAAATACTCCAGTAAAGTAAAAGTACCTCAAAATTGTACTTAAGTACAATACTTGAGTAAATGCACTCAGTTACTTCACACCACTGCAGTCTCTGTTTCTCACTGCCACTCCACTCGTTTGTTTTTTCACGCTAGGCTTGCCCGGCGGAGAAGCTCTCTCTCTCTCTCACTCAGAGAGAGAGAGAGAGAGAGAGAGAGAGAGAGAGAGAGAGAGAGAGAGAGAGAGAGAGAGAGAGAGAGAGAGCTGAGGGCCCACAGCTGTGGGTGGAGGAGAGGAGAGGAGCTGTCTTCAGTCCGTGCCACTTTGGTGAAGACAGAGGAAAGTGTTGAGCCGCCTGTCAAAACAGCTGCTGCTGTGTACTAAGGAGGTTTTCTTACCCAGCATGCACCACTCCTCCACATCTCCACCAAACAACACCCCACCCCCGCCCCAGAGGTCAGGAGGTTCCAGGCAGGTTGAACGCCTGATTATACTCAGTTGGGCGGAGAGTAACTGACAGTGGTGGAAAGTAACCATAAGTACGTGTACTCAAGTACTGTACTTAAGTATAATTTTGAGGTATTTGTACTTTACTTGAGTATTTTCAATTTCCACTGCTTTTACTTCTACTCCACTACATCTCAGATCCAAATATTGTACTTTTACTCCAATTATTTGGAACTTTAGTCACTAGTTACTTTGTAGATTTTGATTATTATTACAAAACATACATTAACCACTTCAGCCCTATATACATTTCGACCATTTGAAAATAGCAGATCTACAAGCTCACAATGCGTAGCGATGCGACTCATTGTGAGCTTGTAGATCTGCTATTTTCAAAAGATTGTTATACATTTGAAAACTTGAAATAGACCATTCTACCTAATGAGTACTTTTACTTTTGGTACTTTAAGTACATGTTGATGCCAATACTTTTGTACTTTTACTCAAGTACATTTTGAATTCCGGACTTTTACTTGCAACAGAGTATATTGCAGTATTGGTACTTTTACTTAAGTAAAACATTTGAGTACTTTTTCCACCACTGGTAACCGAGTACATTTACTCGAGTGCAAACTGTACTTGTCACTGCATGGCAGGCGGGTTTCTGAAGTAACCCCAGCCCAGCTCATCCAGTTACATTGCGCTGCCTAAATAACAGTGAGATTCTTTATTTATCTAAATTAAAAATGTCCCACACGGTAACAACTAGTCTTATATCTTATTAGTGCTGGCTGAAAGCTACAGTACAGTAGCACACTCACTGTTTATAATTATGCCGACCACTTTTTTTTGGACCCTAAACTATACTTCTACTTTCACCTAGAAACTTCAAACTTTAAAAATGTTCCGCTTCTTTTGGAACGGTCGGGGACACGTATTCAACTTTTGGATGTCTTTTATACTTCTTGAGTTTAACTTTTAATCGCAATACATTTCCCATCCGTGTGTGTATTATAGGCCTATACTGCAAATGGTCTGTTGGCTAGAGTGAAGCCGGTTGGAATTTAACCCATTAAGACCGGGAACGCATATCTGTGTCATATCTAAGATTCCTTCGTCTTTTCAAAAATAGCAGATCTACAAGCTCATAGCGCGGCCCCGTGTGCCGCGCTATGAGCTTGTTGATCTGCTATTTTTGAAAAATCATGAAATGTGTGCAAATCTTTGATATATATATTTTTAAAGCGAACATTTGTAACTCAAATCTTTGCTTCTGAGGATTCTACAAATGTCTTCTAAATCCTAAAAAAAAAATGTGTTGAAAAAAAAAGAATGTTGCTATGTATTAGTGGTTCACTTTTTCATGTCAATGACCTCCAAAATGACATGTATTTGGCCCCCCCATCCCCCATCTGAAAATGTTTTGTTCCAGGGACCCCCAGAAGCAAAGATTTGAGCTAAAAATGTATATATATTGAAAGGTTTGCACACATTTTCGCGATTTTTCAAAAATAGCAGATCTACAAGCTCGTAGCGCGGCACTCGGTGCCGCGCTACGAGCTTGTAGATCTGCTATTTTTGAATAGCCTATAAGAAATCTATAAAAATTACACACAGATGCATTCCCGGTCTTAATGGGTTAAAATGTTCACACATTTTGTAAGCTGTAGCTACTCCCATGCTACATGCAGATATTATGCGTCAAAACGTAGCCATTTCACACTGACTTGTCACTCACAATCTAAGTATCTAAGCGATGGGATTTATAGTTTTTGACTTATTAGCGTTTGTTTGACACCTATACCCCGGCATATACACGCTCAGCTCCAGTCAAAATCATTATTGTAAAGTAACTAAGTACATTTACTCAAGTACTGTACTTAAGTACAATTTTGAGGTACTCTTACTGCAGTATTTCCAATTGTCTATACTTTTACTTCGACTCCACCACATCTCAGGGGCAAATATTGTACTTTTACTCCAGTACAATTATTTGAAAACTTTAGTCACTAGTTACTTTGCAGATATAAATTATTACGTAATAAAACACACATTAACCACTTTAGCCTTACTTTATACCTAGGCTATTTGAAAATAGCCGATCTACAAGCTCACAACGTGTCGCATCGTGACGTGTTGTGTGCTTGTGGATCGTCTATTTTCAAACATTTTAGTATTTTTACTTTTGGTACTTTAAATTGACAGTACTCCCACAATTTCTACACTATGTAGACATACACGTATATGATACTTTATATGTTTGCCCATTCATAAATGGGCTTTACGCTGTATAATAATAGTTGTGTGCGCGTCGTGCACAGTGGACAAGCCAGGCCATAAAAAAAGTACTATACTGTTGCATTATGGTGCTAAATAATAACCAATTAAAGCTTGACGTTGCATTGCTTTACAGCAAACAAACAAACACACACATGCCTGCAACCTATAAGCCTTACTGCATTTTTCCCACCACAAATTCAAAGCCTTTGAGAGTAAGAGTTCAGCACCACAGACAGCGATCATGGGATTTTGGAACAAAGCAAGATATCGATAGTTTGGAAGGTTTAGGAGAATTGTCACTGTACCTGTTAATGTTAATGTGGCTCCCTGACCCCTATTAAGGTAACATTAGTAGTTAAAGAGATAGTTCAGCCCCCAAAATTACTTTTTTCCTATCGATTAGATACACCATGGAGACTTGAATTCATGGATATGTTTGAGCGGTGTAGCCGCTCCCATAAGTGGGGTTGGGACACCTCATTAGTACTGTGATTGGCTCATAATAGCACACCCCTCTACATTAGCACACCCCTAGCTGTACCGCGATTGGCTGACTCTATTGGCTGACTATATTCAGCACTGTGATTGGCTAGCGAGACACATGATGAAATCAATAATAACCTCTAATAGGACTATGCACTGCAAAAAAACACTTTTCTTTTTTAAGCGAGCTTCCATCACTGTGATGACCACACCGCTCACTTCACACTGGGTGTGATTTTTTTAGTTTTTGTCTCATTCCTAAACCAATAATATGATGACTGGCAGCGGTTCGGGGAGGAGACACAAAGAGTCTCCTTTGAGTCTCCTACCGGAACCGCTGCCTACCGGTCCGCTGGTCATCAAGTTTTTGGCTTAGGAATGCGACAAAAACTCCATGGGGTGACTAATCGATAATTATTTTTTTTTTGGGTGAACTATCCCTTTAAGTCAGGCTCATCTGGAGTTGCAACAGGTGGAGGATGAGGGCAAATACTGTATGCATCTAATTTGGTTGGTCTAGATGTTGGCTTGTTCTGTGTTTTTTTTTCTTGGACGTTAACTTAGTTTTTTATCTCTACTTTAGTGTTTGTATCCACGGATTCCGCTCACGAATAGGCTATACTTCGTTGACAATGCTGCACCTGCTCTCACTGTTGACAAGTGATTGTCAGTCAACAGTCCATTGCTGCTAGGCAATGGACTTTTTTGGCAGCTGCTGATGACACTTTTGGCCAAAATACATTTGAGAGACAATGGAGGAGATTCACTTGTAAATGGACATGTTGTAAAGTTAACTATGAGTGCGCAGACCAACTACTCATGCAACCCAACATCTCAATATTAGTTCATGTTTTATTGCCTATATGGTCATGACTCCAATACATTTTGTCAATGTACTGCCATAAAACTGAGAATTTTGCTCTTCTCTCTCTCTCTCTCTCTCTCTCTCTCTCCATATACTGTATTTATACATGTGTATATGTGTACGTGCGCACACGCACGCACGCACGCACGCACGCACACACGCACACGCGCACACACGCACACACACACGCACACACACACACACACACACACACACACACACACACACACACACACACACACACACACACACACACACACACACACAGAGAGAGATATATTATATGTGTATGCTCTTTGCTTACATGGCACTGGTGAAAAAATAAATAAAGCGAGAGAGTGTACACAAAATGCTGCAGCCTCAGCACAGCTTCTTTTCGGTGATAAATTATACACAGGAAGTGAGAGCGTGCACCAGCTGTACTCAATGCGAGGGAAGAGAGAACAGTCGTGGTGCTGAATCAAATAGAATCTACTCACATGATCTTATTAAGATGCCAGCTCCTGTACTTAAGCACGTGTAAATGGAAGATATAGGCTCTATGCACAGCAGCCATATCAACACTCTCTCACTCAACCAAAATACACATTGTGACTTTCTTGGGACAAATGTGAGCAAACGTCAAACGTTTGACTGGAAGGGAGGGTACCAGTGGTGTAAAGTAACTAGGTACATTTACTCAAGTACTGTACTTAAGTACAATTTTGAGGTATTTGTACTTTACTTGAGTATTTCCAATTCCCAATACTTTTACTTCTACTCCACTGCATCTCAGAGGCAAATATTGTACTTTTACTCCACTACAATTATTTGAAAACTTTAGTTACTAGTTAAAGTCTTTTTTTTTAATACCCGACAACATTTTCATTATAAGATATTGACATGAAACGTCCAGTTTTTATGTACCCCTTGTACTACCTCTGCATACCACTAGGGGTACCCGGGTACACGTGCCGTCATATCAGAAACACTGTCTTAGACGCGGTATACTAAGCTTATACCGCTTAACCACGCCCCGCTTCTGTGACCAACGCGCCTACAACAACTGCAGGCAATCTTTTGGGCCGATATAAAGTATCGCTTTTGACCGGGACGGAGTATATCTGCTATTTTTGAATAGCCAAAGAAATCTAAAGTGACACACATGCGTTCCAGGTCTTAATGGGTTAAATCAATTAAAACCTGTCTCCCAATGGATAGTAGTAGTTATTATTTAGACACAAGCTCCACTATTATACTTTTTTATTGGTTAAATATTTATAAATTCCACAGACAGACGTAACCACTTCTCAACTTGGTGGCCCGATTTTGGGTGAACATGTAGATTTTTATGCTATCAATGCATTGAATGGGACATTATCACGTTTTATCAGACCATTGAATGGGCAAGTAGGCGACATACTGACCTACCCACGATTTATCAGACCATTCATTGGGGCGTAATCAGGAGACCTACTCGGAGGCAGAGCAGTCACCACAACATGATTTACCATTCTGTGCCTATCGGTACATAACTCCAACGGCGCTGAGTAGGCTCAATCGAATGTCGCAACGTTCGGGGGGCTGCAACTCGCTCGCTTTAGCTTGCTCAGTGGTCCTTCACGTGGCTCCAGTTCACTTGAGACTGCACGCCTCCGTCATGGTCCAACACCTAACTTAACTTTATATAAGTCATCTCTGTCTGTAGGTCAGTATGTCCTGATAACACCCAATGAATGCTCTGATAAAACGTGATAATGTCCCATTCAATGCATTGATAGCATCCGAATGGGGTGCAAAATGAATTTAAAAAAAAACAAAAGTAGCAAAAAGTAGCAGATCTACAAGCTCACGTTGCACTGCGATGCATGGTGAGCTTGTAGATCGGCTATCTTCGGAGGCTTTTGCACGCCACTGTCCTACGACAACGTATAAAACGAGGCATTCATTTATGTTAAACAACTGTGAGATATGGAGATACACGTTCTCTACCCGACGACAGAGACAATATGAGTCGCCAAGGCTTCCTTTTTAAATTGCTTGGAGAACAAATCTATATCAAAGTCTGGAATTCAATAACTTGATTAAAAGGCATCTCTGTGGAGCTTTGACCAGAGTCTCGGTCTGGGCCAAATTCCTCCAATAAAGAGTCCTTTTTTCTATCAGCAGCAGATACATATATAAATCCCTCCAGTGGTGTAAAGTAACTAAGTACATTTACTCAAGTACTGTACTTAAGTACAATTTTTAGGTATTTTTTTTACCTTACTGAAGTATTTCCAATTTTCTTTTACTTATACTCCCCTACATCTCATAAGCAAATATTGTACTTTTACTCCACTACAGTTATTTGAAAAATGTAGTTACTAGTTACTTTGCAGATATACATTTTTATATTATAAAATAGATATTAACCAATTTAGCCCTATTTTATACATAGGCTATTGGAAATAGCAGATCTACAAGCTCACAACGCGTCGCGATGCGACACATTGTGAGCTTGTAGATCTGCTATTTTCAAACATTTTAGTACTTTTACTTTTGGTGCTTTAAGTACATTTCGATGCCAATACTTTTGCACTTTTACTCAAGTAACATTTTGAACAGAGTATTTCTACATTGTGGTATTGCTACCATATCTGCCTACTATATCTGTCTGTCATTTAATGTCTCTATGAATTGAGTACAACGGACCCCAATGGAAACGAGCCATACTGTAGGCTTTCTTGGGTTTTAAATGCTGACCTTGTATTGAACTGTACTTTTGTGTGCTTTTTTTCTGCAAACTTCTAATAAAGTATCCAATCAATCACTTTTACTTAACCCATTGAGACCTGGAACTGTCTCATTTTTAGATTTGAGCTAAAAAGCATTATTTTACACTTTGGGCTATTCAAAAATAGCAGATCTACAAGCTCGTAGCGCGGCACCGAGTGCCACGCTACGAGCTTGTAGATCTGCTATTTTTGAAAATTCGTGAAAATGTGTGCAAATCTTCTGAATATATATATTTCTAAAGCGAACATTTTTAACTCAAATCTTTGCTTCTGGGGGGTCCCTGGAACAAAATATTTTGATGGGGGTCCGCGGCCAAATCCATATAATTTTGGGGGTCCTTGACATGAAAAAGATTGAGCACCACTGATATAGAAACATACGTTTTTCAGAAAACTGTTTTCGGATTTAGGAGACATGTAGAATCGGCTTCAGGTCTCAATGGCTTAAGTAAAAAAGTACTTCTTCCACCACTGAATCTCACCAAGGCCAAGTGGTCTCATCTTATGCATCGGGGACATGGTTCAGAGCGGGTGGCAGACAGACACCGACCAGGGAGCAGAGAGAAAGAGAAAGAAAGAGAAGAGAAGGGGGCCCTAAAACCCCAGATGACATTTGAGAAAATCCATACGAAAGATCCCATGGCCTTTTGGAGAGGTTGGCTCCTCAGGGCCGGAGAAAGACAATTAGTAGCATTGTGGAGAAGGGAGGGGCGGACGGATAGATAGAAAAGCACACGGCGCGCATCTTCTTGTTTCAGCCACGGCGACCTCCGGGGACAAACGGACCACCGGGCCACTTATCCCGTTCACTCCGGGAAACGTGTCCGTGTCGTTTTATGATTTCTTTGGGCTCTTCCAAAGATAGCAGATCTACAAGCTCATAGCGCGGCCGGCAATGAGCTTGTAGATCTGCTATTTTTTTGGGGAGGGGAAGAAATCGTGCAAATGTGTGCAAATCTTTGAACATGTGTATGCATTTGTAACTCAAATCTTTGCATCTTTGGGGGGCCCTGGAACAAAATATTTTGAGATGCGGGGGGGGGGAGCATGTAGGTCTGCTATTTTTGAATAGCCAAAAGTATCAAATAATGGTTGAAGTAGTTACACAGATGCGTTCCCGGTCTGAATGGGTTAAATTGAGCAGGATTGGCAGCAGTTAACCCATTAAGACCTGGAACTGTGTCATTTTTAGATTTGAGCTAAAAAGCATTATTTTACACTTTAGGCTATTCAAAAATACCAGATATACAAGCTCATAGTTTGTAGATCTGCTATTTTTGAAAAATCGTGAAAATGTGTGCAAATCTTTGAATATATATATTTTTAAAGCGAACATTTTTAACTCAAATCTTTGCTTCTGGGGGGTCCCTGGAACAAAATATTTTGATGGGGGTCTGCGGCCAAATACATATCATTTTGAGGGTCCTTGACATGAAAAAGTTTGAGAACCACTGATATAGAAACATACGTTTTTCAGAAAACTGTTGGGATTTAGGAGACATGTAGAATCGGCTTCAGGTCTTAAAAGGGTTAACAGATGGGAACCATTAGGGTTTACGTTTCCTATAGCCACACACCCACTATAGTCGTTGTCTCTCAGTCGGCACACACACATCCAGGGGAAAAGTGTCAGTGAGGAAACGAGGCCCGGCATCATAAAAGTCGCCTGGCGCTGAGTGAATTCGCCCATTTGCACACTGTAATCTCATAGGCTATAATACAAGCTATGCGGAGCCACAGCTGCAAAAAGGGTTTACGCTACTATATAATTAAAGTCACACGGAAGCTACACACAAAAGGGCCAGGACCAAAATGCATTATGTATATATATATATATATATATATATATATATATATATATATGAGTGTAATAATGTGCTTTAATGTGGCTGTGTGCATAAGCACATCGCATGTATAACGGGGCAGAGGGCGGTCACGTGGCCCTCCGTCAATCTCACCTGACAAAAAGCCTCGATAATCCTGTCCGACTAGATTGCTATCCGAGGGATATTAACCCCTTCGATCCGGGAACGCATCTGTGTCATTTTTTTGGGCTATTCAAAAATAACAGATCTACAAGCTCATAGCGCGGCACCGAGTGCCGCGCTACGAGCTTGTAGATCTGTTATTTTTTGGAAAAATCTTGAAAATGTGTTCAAATCTTTGAATGTATATTTATTTGAAGCGAACATTTGTAACTCACATCTTTGCTTCTGGGGGGGGGGGGGTCCCAGGAACAAAACATTTTGAGATGGGGGTCCGCGGGCCAAATACATATCTAAACATGTTTTCTAAATCCTACCGGTATGTTATGCTATATCAGTGGTCAGCTCCAACTTTTCCATGTCTAGGACCCGCAAAATTATATGTATTTGGCCGCGGACCCCCATCTCAAAATATGTTGTTCCAGGGACCCCCAGAAGCACAGATCGGAGTTTAAAATGTTCTCTTCCAAAAAATATACATATAGTCAAACATTTGCACACATTTTCCAAGATTTTTAAAAAAATAGCAAAATAAATCTTAAAATGACACAGTTGCATTCCCCGTTCTTAATGGATTAAGAACGTCACACTGCAGACAGGTGTTCACTCTCCATTCCGACATCTCACCACTCCGACTAGTGGCTTCCGCGTGCGGTTAGGGTTAGGGTTAGGGTTAGGTATAGGGTTCGTCAACGTCGGAAAGGCGACATGTCGGAAAGGAGAAATGCACCCCTGCAGACCGATGTTTCCCCCCCGCACGTGAACGGGTTTATTCTTGCCAGGTGTATTCATGCATGTGCATAAGAGGGGGGGGGGGGGGGGGAGGGGGGGTTGCCAAAAGACGACCTTAATTATGCACTTACTCAGGTCTGCCCCTTTTTAGTCTTCCTTTTCCAATATTCATCCTTTTCAGTTGCATCAATTGCTTTTCAGTTTCATCACAGTGGAGGGACGGACGGACGGACAGGGCCCAGTCTGTCTGTCTGGGGGCCGGGGCGGGCATGCAGATTGCCCCATTGTCCCCCCCCCCCCCCCCGTTATAAATCTCTCTGATGTATTTCATTCAATCAGTCGCCAGGTCCGAGCGAGCCCAGCCTGTTTTTCATCATGAACATTGACGTCCGAGAGATTTCTTGATGGCTTTATAGATCCAGCCCAGACCCGCTGCTTAATCCATCAAGACCGGGAACGCATCTGTGTGTCATTTCAAGATTTCTTTGGGCTATTCAAAAATAGCAGATCTACAAGCTCGTAGCGCGGCACCGAGTGCCGCGCTACGAGCTTGTAGATGTGCTATTTTTGAAAAATCTTGTGCAAATATTTGAATATATATATATATATATATATATTTTTTTTAAAAGGGAACATTTGGAACTCAAATCTTTGCTTCTGGGGGTCCCTGGAACAACATATTTTGAGATGGGGGTCCGCGGCCAAAAAGATATCATTTTGGGGGGTCCTTGACATGAATAAGTTTGAGAACCACTGATATAGAAACATAGGTTTTTCAAAAAAAAACTGTTAGGATTTAGAAGACATTTGTAGAATCCCCCAGAAGCAAAGATTTGAGTTAAAACATTTTTGCTTTAAATATATACTCAACGATTTGCACAAAATGTCATGATTAAAAAAAATAAATAGCAGATCTAGAAGCTCATAGCGCGGCACCCTCTATGAGCTTCTAGATCTAGATATGCGTTTGTAGATCTGCTATTTTTTGATTAGCCAAATACATTTTAAAATGGCACAGATGCGTTCCGCTCTCAATGGATTAATTCAACAGCACACCTTCACAGGTATATTTCTTTCCTTAATTACTTGCCCCCCCCCCCCCCCCCCCCTTCTTCCCTTCTCTGGAGGAGCGAGAGACCCCAAATGACACAATTTATTACACCCGCTTATTTTATTCTCCTTCACAAGGGAGGCTACTATGGATTTTTACATTAATTTGCATAAGCACGGAGAAAAAAAAAGAATACCATATTGTCTGGCTTTAGCTATCGTACGAAATGTGCTTCAGATAATACAGTATTATCCCTCATTGCATCTCTTTGATGCTTCTGTAAAAAAAAATGGACCCCGTAAAGAGGTGGCCCCGTTCAGAGTTAAATATACGCTCTGGATTTTACAGGATATAGCCAGATAAACAATGTGTTGCCGTGCAGCTTATGGAAATGTTATGTTAAAAAAAGAAAATATGGAGAGGCGATGGTTATACACATAAATGAAGTGGAGCTGTAAAGGCTCTCTGTGTGTGTGCGATGTGCATGGGGGGAGAGGGGACACACACACACACACACACACACACACACACACACACACACACACACCATATGCTCCACACATCACAGCAGCACCGGGGTCAGTGAAGGTCACGGAAAATGAGCTTGGCAGCCGACCACAGAGAGGCTGGCTGCCTCATCCATATACCCCCCCATACCCCCCCCATACCCCCCCCATACCCCCCCATGCACCATCAAAGAGCACCGTGTCAACCCACGGCCCCGACACATACCAGGAAGTGTGTGTGTGTGTGTGTGTGTGTGTGCGTGCGCGTGTGTGCGTGTGTGCGTGCGTGTGTGCGTGCACGTGTGCGTGTGTGTGTGTGTGTGTGTGTGTGTGTGTGTGTGTGTGTGTGTGTGTGTGTGAGGAGGAGAGAAGGAATCACACGGAGACACAGATTAGTCTCAGCAGTGGTGTAAAGTAACTAAGTATATGTACTCAAGTACTGTACTTACGGTAACATTTTGAGTTTTTTTTTTACTTTGCTGGAGTATTTCCAATTTTCAAATACTTCTACTCCACTGGATCTCCGTGGGCAAATGTTGTACGTTTTACTCCACTACAATTATTTGAACACTTGAGTTACTTTTTAGATTTAGATTTGTATTACTAAACATACATTAACCACTTAGGCTCTATGTTTCGACTATTTGAAAATAGCCGATCAAAAAGCTCATTTTTATACATTTTGAAAACTTGTGAAATGGGACATTCTGCGTACTTTTACTTTTGGTACTTTAAGTATACTAAATACTAAGTATTATGAATACCAGACTTTTACTTGTAACAGAGTATTTCTACATTGTGGTATTGATACTTTTACTCAAGTAAAACCAGTGACTTAATTGGTCAGTTAGTTAGTTTATATATTTCGGTCATGATTTAACAAAACAGTTGAATATACAGAATAAAGGCAACAAGATAACCATTGGCCGCAAAGGTAAGGGCTGAAGCCGAAGCTGATTAAGCTCACCTGATTAATATTTAAATTAATTGTCACAATAGAAAAAAAAGGAAACAAAAGGGCAAGATAGAGAAAACCAAGTATCAACGATGCTGCATGTCTGACACATCAGAACAAACCAAAACAGAACGAAAAGAAACATATTTGGCTTTGCATCAATTACACAGAAAAGAACAAAAAATGAAACCACAGGGTCTCAACGGATGGGAAGAATAAAAGCAGCGATGGAGTGCAAGGTACAAGAAGAGAGAGAGAGAGAGAGAGAGAGAGAGAGAGAGAGAGAGAGAGAGAGAGAGAGAGAGAGAGAGAGAGAGAGAGAGAGAGAGAGAGAGAGAGCAGGGGTGAGAGCATGAGAGAGGAAGAGCTAGGGGCCTTCCAGCTTGAATCCATCAAGACCGGGAACGCATCTGTGTCATTTTAACATTTCTTCGGGCTATTCAAAAATAGCAGACATATGATTTTTTTGGTGCATATTTTAGTTTTAAAGCGAACATTTTTAACTCCGATCTGTGCTTCTGGGGGTCCCTGGAACAACATATTTTGAGATGGGGGTCCGCGGCCAAACACATATCATTTTGGGGGCACTCGGTGCCGCCCTATGAGCTTGTAAATCTGCTATCTTTTTTAACCCATTGAGACCTGAAGCTGATTCTACATGTCTCCTAAATCTCAACAGTTTTCTGAAAAACGTATGTTTCTATATCAGTGGTGCTCAATCTTTTTCATGTCAAGGACCCCCAAAATTATATGTATTTAGCCGTGGACCCCCACCAAAATATGTTGTTCCAGGGACCCCCCTCAAAAGCAAAGATTTGAGTTAAAAATGTTCGCTTTAAAAATATATATATTCAAAGATTTGCACACATTTTCACGATTTTTCAAAAATAGCAGATCTACAAGCTCATAGCGCGGCACTCGGTGCCGCGCTATGAGCTTGTAGATCTGCTATTTTTGAATAGCCCAAAGTGTAAAATAATGCTTTTTAGCTCAAATAAAAAAATGACACAGTTCCAGGTCTTAATGGGTTAATAGCCAAAGAAACCTAAAATGACACGGGATGCGTTTCCGGATTGCATGGGTTAAGCTTGGCTTTCACCGTGCCCCACCAGGGGCATGATAACGCTCCAATTAACACCCAGAAACCCCCCTCCAGATGCCCTCTGAAACGCATCCAAGGATCTGAGAACGTCTGAGAAGCCTGAAAACGAACGGCGATCCGAAAAAGAGTGGTCGTTTGACCCATTCAGAGCGGGAATGCGTCTGTGTCATTTCCTTTTCTTTCTTTGGGCTATTCAAAAATAGCAGATCTACAAGCTGATAGCGCGGCACACAGAGTGCCGCGCTATCAGCTTAGTTTGTAGATCTGCTATTTTTGAAAAATCGTGAAAATGTGTGCAAATCTTTGAATACATGTATACACTTTTAACTCCAATCTTTGCTTCTGGGGGGTCCCTGGAACAAAATATTTTCAGATGGGGGTCCGTGGCCAAATAGATCATTTTGGGTGTCCTTGACAGGAAAAAGTTTGAGAACCACTGATTATAGCAACAATCGTTTCTTTTTCTTCTTCTTTTTTCCCCTCCAAAAAATAGCACTCGGTGCCGCGCTACGAGCTTGTATATCTGCTATTTTTGAATAGCCAAAGAAATCTTAAAATGACAGAGATGCGTTCCTGGTCTTAATGGGTTAAAATGCTGGCAGGTTTACTTGCTTTTTTTTTTTTTAACACTCTCAGAAACTATGTATCATCTTTTTATGTCATCCACGCGCCAAGTTAATAACAACAAACACGTCTTTTGTTTTTTTTACCGATGCGAAGAAACGCAATTAGCAAACCCATATTCATGCTGGTCTGTGTTACAGTTACATAACGGAACACACGGCTGTGATGAAAATCACACGTTCCGCTTTTTTAACTCCACTCCCTCCCCATTGTTTCCCTGAGAAAGAGAAGATGTACTTTCTGCCTTCGGCAAGAGCTTCCTAATGGCTCCTAAAGGAGCTGCCCAGTCACCCAAGCAATATTAACGCGCCAAGGGCTCTCTGGGCTCTCCCGCCCCCTCGCTGGGCCCAGCAAGGCCTCAGCCGCAGCAGCACGGGTTGGTTAGTTCCGACGCCGCCATCGCGGACTGCATTCTCACCAGCCCGTGTTGTACTTAGTTGGAAACAAGGGCCCAGCATCCGGCTTTGAAATTGAGTCTATATAGGAAGCGACAGTTCATATGAATGGCCTGTAGCTTTGCTGTTTTGCTGTTTTACCACTGCTGGTGTCAGAAAGAATTTTTCTCTATTCAAGCGGGTGGGTTTTTTGACGAACTTTAGACGTGACTTATTTTTTACCTTAATAAACATTGTCATAAATACTATATGCTTCCAGTCGCTAGTTTAAAGTCTCCTTTCAATCACCATGATATGCGTTTTGGTCAATTATGGTCCTATTTATTTCAAAAATGTACGATAAAGTAGGTTATGCTCTAGGAGGGGCGGGATGATTTGATTGACAAGCTACACAACCAATAGCATTCATTCCCCGCCCCCCGCTCTTGATTGACAAGCTACCCAACCAATAGCATTAATTTCCGGTTGCGCAGGATATGGCGCGATATTGAAAGATGGCGGATTTGAAATTGCTGAACCAATAGGCTTCATTTACGCTCGGTAGAAACCAATGGCGTCACTCTGTCCATTCCTTTTACCGTCTATGGTTGGAAACAGCCGATCTACAAGCTCACAATGTGTTGCAGAGTGACGTTTCGTTGATTGATTGACTGAATACTTTATTAACAGTTTGCAAAGACAAAGCACAGGGAAGTACAGTTCAACACAGGGTCTGTTAAGAGGATTTCAAACCTTTCTTAATGAAATCTGAATTGAGTACAAAATCCTTTGTACTCAATTCATCGGAAAAAAAACGTACAGTGAGCTTATAGATCTGTTATTTCTTTGGGGAATGCGCGGCGACGCGGCTCGCGCAAACTAAGTATAAATGATCAGGCTCAACTTGTGTGCCGAACGCGCGGGGCGAGAGAAGGAAAGGCATTAGCAACAACGCCTTCCATTTTTAGCAGCCTAACAACGCGTAGCAAACTCGCCCGCTCGAGGTGGTGATTGGTCCTGAGCGCCTCCCCCCCACCCCCCCAACCCCCCCCCCCCCCACTTCCCCCGTCATCTAAAGACAAGTTCCGTGACATTTCTCCAACAGCAGCAGTCATATAAAGTATAATGCCATGGAGAGAGAGAGAGGGAGAGATTGTATAACCAGTGTAATCACGCTGTGGTTCTTGTCATATACTGTGTGTAGCGGGTATATACGACGGTGATGATGCCAAGCCCGTGGGCAGCTAGCGGTGTGCGTCGGGGCGCTGTTATAGCTGAGCGAGTGGGATTGACCCCGCGTTCCTCCTATTGTTTGCTTTGTCACCCCCTCCCTCCCTCCCTCCCTCCCTCCCTTCCCTCCTTGGCTGCTCCTGGCGGGTTCCTGCCATTACTTGGGGGGGGGGGGGGGGAGGCTGTGACAGGCATTAATGAACAGGAGCCGCATTCGATCAGCTGTACTTTCTCCTCCTCGCAGGTCTGACAGGGAGAGGCGAGCACCAGGCTCCCGTTCTGCTGATGCTTCCCTTCCTCGCCTTCCTCTCTCTCTCTCTCTCTCTCTCTCTGCCTCTCTTTTATTTCCTCTCCTCCCTCCCTCGTTCGCCCCAAGGCTCTGATGCCAGCACAAACTCCTTGACAGGCTCTGTCTCGCTGCAGAGAGAGAGAGAGAGAGAGAGAGAGAGAGAGAGAGAGAGAGAGAGGTGGCAGAGCCAGCGAGGTGGTTGGTTGGTGTGTGTGGGTCCTGTCTGTGTGCAACTCAAACACATGCTGACACACAGAATTAGGCATGGAGGAGGAGGCACACGGAGTGGGCTCACGGACATGCCCGTGCATGCGTGTGAGGCCTGCGGGCGGGCATACACACGCGCGGGCACACACACACACACACACACGCGCGCACACACACGCGCGCACGCACGCACGCACACACTACTTCTTTTTTTTTTACAATTTTGAGGTACTTTTACTTCACTGGAGCATTTCCAATTTTCAATACTTTTACTTCTACTCCACTACATCTCGGAGGCAAATATTGTATTTTTACTCCACTACAATTATTTGAAAACTTTAGTTACTAGTTACTTTTCAGATATAAATTATTACATTATAAAACATACATTAACCACTTTAGCCCTATTTAATTCCTATAGGCTATTTGAAAATAGCCGATCTACAAGCTCACAACGCGTCACATCGTGTTGTGAGCTTGTAGCTCTGCCATTTTTCGTACTTTTACTTTTGGTACTTTTTGATAGCAATACTTTTGTACTTTTACTCAAGTCAATATTTGAATTCCGGACCTTTACTTGTAGCAGAGTACTTCTACATTGCAGTATTGATACTTTTACTTAGGTAAAACATTTGAGTACTTTTTCCACCACTGCACACACACGCACGCACACACACGCACGCACGCACACACGCACGCACACACACACACATCCATCAAGTGCGTGAGGCTTAGGCGAGGAGATATTTGGGGGGACTAGGAGTGTGTGCGATTAAAGGGTAAAATAGGAATGATTCTGTGTCCTTATCTGACGCCCAGCAGCAGCAGCGAGCATGCAGGCAGAGCGGAGACGGACATGGTCGTCCTCTCTCTGCTAAAGCACTTAGCTCCACTAAACAGCAGCAACGACGCCAGAGAGAAACAGTGACTTACACTCTGTCAGATTAGCTTAACCCTGTAAGACCTGAGGACGCATCTGTGTGTCATTTTTTGATTTGAGCTAAAAAAAAAGCATTATTTTACACTTTGGGCTATTCAAAAATAGCAGATCTACAAGCTCGTAGCGCGGCACCGAGTGCCGCGCTACGAGCTTGTAGATCTGCTATTTTTTTTAAATCGTGAAAATGTGTGCAAATCTTTGAATATATATATTTTTTAAGCAAACATTTTTAACTCAAATCTTTGCTTCTGGGGGTCCCTGGAAAAAAATGTTTTGAGATGGGGGTCCGCGGTCAAATATATAATTTTGGGGGTCCTTGACATGAAAAAGTTTGAAAACCACTGATATTATAGCAAAACATACGTTTTTTCTTAGGATTTTTGTTAGGATTTAGAAGACATTTGTAGAAGCAAAGAAAAATTGCTTTAACATTTTTGTAAAAAAAAGAAAAACAAGATTTTTCAAAAAAATAGCAGATCTACAAGCTCATAGCGCGGCACTCGGTGCCGCGCTATGAGCTTGTAGATCTGCTAGATCTGCTAGATCTGATTTTTGAATAGCCCAAAGAAATCTTAAAATGACACAGATGCGTCCTAGGTCTTAAAGGGTTAATCCTGGTGCTATTGTTGGTCGACACCTCTCTCTCCGTCAGTCAGGGTTTATGTTTTCATAGGAAGGGGATCTGTTTTCAATCTGTAATGAGATTAAGGGGAGAGAGCGCACAACGAAGGCTGGAGCCTCTCCGATGGAGGGGGGGGGGGGGGGGGGGGGCGAAACCCAGGACCCCCACACCAACAGAACGGAGGAAAAAAGCAGGGGGGGGGGGGGGGGGGGGGCGAGAAGGGTCGATGTACTTTCCTTTCCTATCCTATCCATCACACCATCGACCGGTCAGCTCAGATCAGCTGTAACCTCCGATCCTGTTTTTCGAAAAAGATAGCAGATCTACAAGCCATTTTCAAATTGCTAAAGTATATATATATATATATATATATATATAGGTCTGATGTGGTTTTGCAATAATAATCCAAATCTACAAAGTAACTAAAGTTTTTCAAATAATTGTAGTGGAGTAAAAAGTACAATATTTTCCTCTGAGATGTAGTTGAGTACAAGTAAAAGTACTGGAAATACTCAAGTAAAGTAAAAAAAATACCTCAAAATTGTACTTAAAGGTAGGGTAAGTGATTTTCTTTGGTTAAAATAAGTGTTAAATAGCTCTATATTCTCATAGTACTCGACTAGAGCTATAGAGTGTTTGTTCAGTAAAAGGAGTCTCCCATGTCTCTCCAGCTCTTTATTAAACAGAAAATGCATTTCCAGTGCTCTCTCCTGATTGGCTTAAATGTCGTCACCCACCTGAAAATGTACTCTATTCCGTTTACTAAAGAGCTGGAGAGACCCCTGTGACCGAACAGACGCTATCATAACATTGTACTTTAACCTATTAAGACCTGGAACTGTGTCATTTTTAGATTTGAGCTGAAAAGCATTATTTTACACTTTGGGCTATTCAAAAATAGCAGATATACAAGCTCATAGCGCGGCACCGAGTGCCGCGCTATGAGCTTGTAGATCTGCTATTTTTGAAAAATCGTGAAAATGTGTGCAAATCTTTGAATATATATATATTTTTTAAAGCGAACATTTTTAACTCAAATCTTTGCTTCTGGGGGGTCCCTGGAACAATATATTTTGATGGGGGGTCCGCGGCCAAATACATATCATTTTGGGGGGTCCTTGACGTGAAAAAGTTTGAGCACCACTGATATAGCAACATACGTTTTTCAGAAAACCGTTGGGTATTTAGAAGACATGCAGAATCGGCTTTCAGGTCTCAATGGGTTAACCTTTTTATCAAAAAAACGTACACCACCGGTATAGCTTTGTATCCGCGTTATCTTTAGTATATCTGCCAGTGTGAACGCATGCAGCATCCGTGAGGGAGCAGGGGGGTGGGAGGGGGGGGGGGGGGGTACGAGAAAGGAAAAAAAACATCAACAAAAAGAGAAAAGAGCTCGTGGGTGGACGGATATGGGGGGGGCGGTGAGTCAGGGGGCGGCCATCATCGATCGGCAGTGATATAGAACGGCAGGAGGAGGAGGAGGAGAAGAAGAAGGGCTTTTTATATTCTCTTTTAGGAGCGGGATTGGGTTTTTAGCCGCGGCTATAGTGTGTGGGAGTGTGTGGTGTCACCAGGGGGCTCGGTCTGCTCTCTGGGCCCGCCCACACGCTGAGGCTTTCATCCCTATGGATGGATGTAGGGATGGATGGATGGATGGAGGGATGGAGCAGAGAGAGAGAGATGGAGGGAGGATGGAGTGGTTGATGGAGAGACAGACCAGAAACCCGTGTTGCCAGATGTGTTCCAGCAGGGCCACGCAAACCAGTGGTGGAAATATAACATTTACATTTAAGTACATTTACTCAAGTACTGTTGCTTAACACATCGGGTGCCAGAGGTTTATTAAAATATTATACGTTCAGTGTCTGCATATGATATGTTTCGTGCTGTAGAAGCATCGTGCATGTAAACAAAGCGTGCGTGCAAGACGGCGGAGGGTCCCGGCTAACGCCTGGAACAATAATATTTGTAACGCGATCCTCCATTGCAGAGTGATCGCCGATCGAAAACGGCTCGCTTCCACCACGTTAAAAAGAAATGGAGATATTAAGCTTTTAGTCAAGGAGATAACATTGGAAAGGCCGACCGGAAGGATTTTTGACATGGATCCACACCCGGCCTCTCCTTCTCAGAGACTCCTTGGATGATCCCAAAGTTTCGGACCGTTTACGGCACTCCTCGTTTGGATTATGAAAAACGGTCCGGACCGTTTATGGCACTCATTGTGTTAAAGCCTCACTATGTAACTTTTTTTTAAATGAATGAAATGTAATTGTGTCCAATCTGTATGGTAGAGTATGTTAATACAATATAACTTATACAATCTGTATGGTAGAGTATGTTAATACAATATAACTTATACAATCTGTATGGTAGAGTATGTTAATACAATATAACTTATAACTTGTATTTAGTATTCCTGCTTTTCCATTGAGACATTTAGATGGTGTCAAAGGTCATATATGTCTCACCTAGACACTGGATCTGACATGAATTTTGACCTGATGGTCAAAATTCAATGTATCCCCTGAGCAAGCAGGCAGGCTCTATTGGCTCAATGTTAAACATTTCAGTACTTAAGCAGGAAACCAGGTTCAAATCCGGGGCAGAAGATTTTTCTTTCAAACAAGATTTGAAACATTTTATTCTTATTTTATTAATGTGAGAATTATGGCTTCCAACTATTATGTTAACTTTCCAGGAATAGAAAGCCTGCGGTTTCTATTAGCTTGGATTCCCCATTGATGATGTCACTGGTAGGCGCGTTTCTGAACTGTCCACAGCCCTCCTCTGAGACACAGAGTGAGTAGACAAACATGATACAATATTATAACGCGCATAATTACATGAAGATAGGTTGAAAATGGGTGAAGTCGTCCTTTAAGTACAGTACTTGAGTAAATGTACTTAGTTACTTTACACCGCTGAATGAAACATACTGGCTTCATCTTTATAGCGGCATAAAATAACGGAAGCAACGTAGGGAGAAAAAACTGCAGGAAATATAACGCAGAGCTCAGAACAAAAGCAAAAAAAAAAGACTTGAACACAGAGCACTGAACTTGGCATTCTTTACCAGTTGCCAAGGATACAGCAGCTTTATCTGATGCACGCTGCACTTAAAGTTCGCAGGTTCCGTGGCAGGTTACAGAGAACAATATATCATTGTCTTAACCCATTAAGACCGGGAAGGCATCGGTGTCACTTTTAGATTTTCGTGAAAATGTTTGCAAATCTTTGAAAATATATTTTTTTGTAACTCAAATCTTTGCTTCTGGGGGATTCTACAAATGTCTTCTAAATCATGTCCTGTTTGAAAAAAAAAAAACGTACGTTGCTATAATACCAGTGGTTCTCAAACCTTTTTCATGTCAAGGACCCCCAAAATTAAATGTATTCGGCCACGGACCCCTATCTCAAAATGTTGTTCCAGCGACCCCAGAAGCAAAGATTTGAGACAAAAATGTTCTCTTCGAAAATATATATATATATATTGAAAGATTTGCACATATTTTCATGATTTTTCAAAAAAATTGCAGATCTATAAGCTCGTAGCGCGGCACTCGGTGCCGCGCTATGAGCTTGCAGATCTGCTATTTTTGAATAGCCAAAGAAATCGGAAAAAGACACACAGATGCGTTGCTGGTCTTAATGCGTTAACCTGAGAGGCATCAGGGAGCAGAAAAGCGCTTCATAATGTGAATTCTTCCCGCAGTCCACACTGTGAAGCCGTATACCTGCAACAGCAAGCAGTCACAAAGTCACCCTAGAAAAAAGTCAAGTCTAAAACAGATCTCAGTTCAACACCCTTACACGGTGCAGCGAGGAAGCAGACGGTGCCGGTGTTAGCTCACACCATTAGCGACATCACGGAGGGGGGAAATATGCCAATTAAAAGGTGAGAATCGTGCGGAGGAGCATGCATACCTCCGGAGAGATCACCCCTGTCTCCTTGTACCCGTCCCCCCAGGGAGGGAGGGGAGCGCTTCAACCCAAATCAATTTGCACATTGTCTGCACTTCTGTTAAAAAAAAAGACTCTGTGTTAATCGAACTCGGAGAGAGTGTAAAAAAAATGGACCCAAAATGGACCCGATTTTTCCCATGTATTATGTGTATGTGTATGTGTATGTGTATGTGTGTGTGTGTGTGTGTGTGTGTGTGTGTGTGTGTGTGTGTGTGTGTGTGTGCGTGCGTGCGTGCGTGCGTGCGTGCGTGCGTGCGTGCGTGCGTGCGTGCGTGCGTGTGCGTGCGTGCACATGGATACACACACAAAACTGCAATTTCACTTTCTTGCACACGTGTTTATATACTGTAAATCAGTTGGTTCTCAAAGTGGGGTCCGGGGACCCCCAGTTGTCCTTGGAGGGGGCTCCAGGGGGCAGCTTGTAGATCTGCTATTTTTTAAATGTGTGCAAATCGTTGAATATATATACATTTTTTACTCAAATCTTTGCTTCTGGAGTTCCCTGGAACAAAATATTTCGAGATGGGGGTCCGTGGAACAAATACATATCATTTTGGGGGTCCTTGACATGAAAAAGTTTGAGAACCACTGATATTATACAGTATCAACATAAGTTTTTTTTCAAAAAATACTGTTAGCATTTAGAAGACATTTGTAGAATCCCCCAGAAGCAAAGATTTTAGTTACAAATGTTCGCTTTAGTTTAGAATGTATATATATTCAAAGATTTGCACTAATTTTCACAATTTTTCAAAAATAGTATATCTGCTATGTTTGAATACCCCAAAGTATAAAATAATAGTTATAGCAAAAAAAAAATCTAAAACGACAC
Source organism: Gymnoscopelus microlampas (assembly GCF_963454915.1). NCBI lineage: Eukaryota > Metazoa > Chordata > Actinopteri > Myctophiformes > Myctophidae > Gymnoscopelus > Gymnoscopelus microlampas. The sequence continues at coordinate 4,246,436 of NC_139954.1, read as the reverse complement.
AGTATGCGTTCCCGGATTGAATGGGTTAACGCGGCGGAATTCGCTTTTGAGATTTTTCAAGTGGGCCCTCTGAACCAGAGAAGCTTGAGAGCCACTGCTGTAGCACAATTTATGCAACAATTCACCCAAGCACACAGAAAAACATACACACACACACACAAACACACAATATAACCATGCACGCACACCCACACACAACAAGCACGCACGCACGCGCACACTCGCACTCACACCTGGGTCCTCCCGACTTTAATCAAACCCTGTGGACCTTTCATGTGGTGCTTTTCATTGTGTTGTACACTTCTCTGACACACACACACACACGCGCACACGCACACACACACACACACACACACACACACACACACACACACACACACACACTCAGTAGGTCTACTCTACCTTTGAAGCTGACGACCCCTCTTTCATGCAGGTGTTTGGTGGAAAAGCGACGTGAGCTGTCGCTCCATCGCCTCCTTTGAAGCACTTTGCCTTTGGCTTTTGTTTTGTGGCCGCTGCGTCCTGCAGCGTGTGATGATCTGTACCAAACATACCATGAATGATCAGTACCAAACATACCATGAATGATGCAGTGTGTGATTAGTAGCCTACCAAACAGTACCAAACATACCGATCTGTACCAAACCAGTGGTGGAAAAAGTACTCACATGTTTTACTTAAGTAAAAGTATCAATGCTGCAATATATAGAAATACTCTGTTACAAATGAAAGTCCAGAATTCAAAATTGACTTGAGTAAAAGTACAAAAGTATTGGTATCAAAATATATTTTAAGAACAAAAGTAAAAGTACTCATTGTGCGTAATGTCCCATTTCACAAGTTCAAAATGTAAATAGCCGATCTATAAGCTCACAATGCGTCGGACGACACCATTTTCTTCATATAATTGGTCCTCAACTAATGCCTGGAAAGTTAGCATGCTATAATGGAAGCCATTGTTCTCGCATTAATAAAAATCGAAATAAAATAATTGAAATCTTGCCTAATGATGATGTCACTGGTAGGCAGGTTTTCTGAGGTGTCCACAGCCCTCCTCTGAGACACAGACAGAGAAATCAAAGGTACCATTTTATCATGAACATTAGTGAGGATCAATTACGTATATGATAGTTGAAGATGGGTAGGTTCACACAATTATACATGTCAATTAACAAATACAAAACACTGTAATGTACAAAGAAGAAAAAGGAAAAATGGCGGCAGTGAATGACACGTTATTATGGATGCCACCACACGTACTAAAACCTGCTGTGATTGGCCAGTATAGTTGCTATGATTGGCAGTTCTCGTTTTTGCAAATATGCCTAAACCTAACCTTAACCCTAACCCTAAACTCAGTAAGACTATGCCTAAACCCTAACCCTAAACTCAGTAAGACTATGCCTAAACCCTAACCCTAAACTCAGTAAGACTATGCCTAAACCTTAACCCTAAACTCAGTAAGACTATGCCTAAACCTTAACCCTAAACTCAGTAAGACTATGTCTAAACCTTAACCCTAACCCTAAACTCAGTAAGACTATGCCTAAACCTTAACCCTAAACTCAGTAAGACTATGTCTAAACCTTAACCCTAACCCTAAACTCAGTAAGACTATGCCTAAACCTTAACCCTAAACTCAGTAAGACTATGCCTAAACCTTAACCCTAAACTCAGTAAGACTATGTCTAAACCTTAACCCTAAACTTAGTAAGACTATGCCTAAACCTTAACCCTAAACTTAGTAAGACTATGCCTAAACCTTAACCCTAAACTCAGTAAGACTATGTCTAAACCTTAACCCTAAACTCAGTAAGACTATGCCTAAACCTTAACCCTAACCCTAAACTCAGTAAGACTATGCCTAAACCTTAACCCTAACCCTAAACTCAGTAAGACTATGCCTAAACCTTAACCCTAACCCTAAACTCAGTAAGACTATGCCTAAACCTTAACCCTAAACTTAGTAAGACTATGCCTAAACCTTAACCCTAACCCTAAACTCAGTAAGACTATGCCTAAACCTTAACCCTAACCCTAAACTCAGTAAGACTATGCCTAAACCTTAACCCTAACCCTAAACTCAGTAAGACTATGCCTAAACCTAACCCTAACCTCAGTAAGACTATGCCTAAACCTTAACCCTAAACTTAGTAAGACTATGCCTAAACCTTAACCCTAAACTTAGTAAGACTATGCCTAAACCTTAACCCTAACCATAAACTCAGTAAGACTATGCCTAAACCTTAACCCTAACCCTAAACTCAGTAAGACTATGCCTAAACCTAACCCTAAACTCAGTAAGACTATGCCTAAACCTTAACCCTAAACTTAGTAAGACTATGTCTAAACCTTAACCCTAAACTCAGTAAGACTATGCCTAAACCTTAACCCTAAACTCAGTAAGACTATGCCTAAACCTTAACCCTAACCCTAAACTCAGTAAGACTATGCCTAAACCTTAACCCTAAACTCAGTAAGACTATGCCTAAACCTAACCCTAAACTCAGTAAGACTATGCCTAAACCTAACCCTAAACTCAGTAAGACTATGCCTAAACCTAACCCTAAACTCAGTAAGACTATGCCTAAACCTAACCCTAACCTCAGTAAGACTATGCCTAAACCTAATCCTAACCCTAAACTCATAAAGACTATGCCTAAACCTAACCTTAACCCTAACCTTAACCTCAGTAAAACTATGTCTGCCAGGGAGCCAATCACACACAGGTATGGCGGGTCTATCCTATAACGTCGGTGGGATCCATAACGCGTGAATGACACCTCCTTTCAATGGGAATTTATATTTACCGCCCGTTGTGGTCTCCTGATAGATTATTTTTTCAGGACAGTTTTCAAATAAACCAGTGACCAACCATTTTAATGTCTCATTATCATTAAAGTCTTAAGTGTTTTGAATATTTCTTTTTGCAAACTGGTGTCCACCCGCTTTTCCTCACCTCCACGTAGATTTCCACGATCTCCGGATCTGACAGGCTGTTGAACACGTAGAGGAGTGGCGTGATGTGATGATGTGTCTCCTTGTCAGAAAAACACCTTGGACACTCAACGGTTGTGACATGCATCAGCCCAGGAGAAGCATGTGTTGTTGCTTACAGCTCGTGTTGTGCTAGGATGAAGGAACGCCTTGAAATTAATGTTGCAGGCAACAAACGCAAACTGCTTTTATTTACTGCATCCTGACAAGTGCTACGGTACAAGGCTCCTGGGGGTTAGTATGCCGCTTGTCACGCCACTGTAGGTCGCATCATATTAGGCAACGTAGCGGAAGAAATTAAAGGTTGTGACAGTCCTAGCTAGGCTAACTAGTTGCCATCTTTGAAAAAAATAAGACAGAAAACAGGTATAGGCTAGGCCAGTGCTCGCCACAGGCTGCGTTAAAGGGGCTACACCATGAATGTAAAACAAATATATTATATATAAATATTGCCCCCTAATACGTTTTAAACAGGTTGTAAGCCTAAAAAAACATCCAGATATTTTTCTCACAATCTGACTGTCTGTCATTCCAAGCCTTTTCAGCTGCAATACCAAAACGTCCTCTTTTGGGTAGAGGGGCGCTACTGAGTAATTCTGTCTGTCAATCATCACCTCCTCCCGCCCTCCCCTGCCTTCCTCATCCCTTTTCCCTGTCCACATTAGAATAAAAAAACAGATAATAATTATAAAAAACAGCAAAGATGAAGGTTTTGAGATGATTTAGCCATTATGTTACTGCAAACAATTATAGCGACTGAAAAAAACAATGGCGACTGGTTGTAAACAATAAAAAGAGGAAAGGGGTGGAGACTGAGAGGTGGAGACTGAAAATGAGGGGGCGAGGCTATGAAATGCTGCTTACATCAGCATCCTTGCCATTCTGAGATGGCCAGACACGCCCATTCAGGAAATCCATGAAATGAGAATGAATGACTGAATGTTAAAAAAATAAATAAATTGGGGTACAAGAGACACTGGGGACCCCAAAAAATACTAAAAAAACGTTTAAAAAATGAAATTCATGGTGTAACCCCTTTAACTCAAGGTGGGGCGTAAAAAAGGATTCAAAACAATCTGAGATGTTTCTAGAAAACAAACCGCTCGAATGAAATGTACGGATTAGGCAGACCTTACTGACAACACATTCTATACTGGAGGAAAGAGGTGATTCAGAGATTTCGGGTGGAGGAGTAGAACAAAGGCTCCTCCCCGGTGGGGGCCTCCTCACTGGCAGATGAGTCAGTATAGGATACAACAGCTGTGACAACACACAGAACATGTGTGTGTGGAGGAAGGAATTAATTGGCATAACTGCTAAATTGGGGGGAAATCGTAAAAAGAGAGAGATTTCTAAGGAGTACTGGCGTATAGTCATCGGTTCTCGAGGTACGTGAACTTCAGTGTAGTGCAGACGCACAGACGGACCGAGGTTTCTCCACAGCGGCTACAAATGCAACTCAACTGGTCCAGTGTTGATTTCGTCGACTAAAACTATGACGAAAAATGTTCGTCGACTTCCTTTTTTCACTGACGAAAACTAAATAAAAACGAAATAAAAACGAAGCTACGAGGACTAAAACTAAGACTAAATATATTGACAATTTCGTCAACAAATAAAAACTAGACTAACATGTTAGTGAGGGTTGAGTGGAGAAGAGATCCAGTAGAACTAAAGTCATTTTATGTTTGGTTGCGTTAGGGTGTGCATGCTGAAAATAGCCGATCTACAAGCTCACAACACGTCGCGCTGCGACGTGTTGTGAGCTTGTAGATCTGCTATTTTCAGCATGCAACCAAGTGTAAAATCAGCCATTATGACGCCATCAAGGCACCGCCAAAATACATTTTAGTCGACTAAATCAACTGTAGATTTTGTCGACTATAATGTTATGATATTTAGTCGACTAAAACTAGACAAAAACAAAAACTTTTCAGATGACTAAAATATGACAAAAACTTAATGGAATTTTATTCAAAAGACTATGACTAAACCTAAATCAAAATTTGCTGTCAAAATCAACACTAAACTGGTCGTCATTTGTCAACTGAATGGTTTACTTGACAGAATGTTTGATTTCAGACAAATAAACCATCATACATGGATTATTTTTCCCTATTCTCACACTTTATAGCAGCAGATGGAACTAAAAGCACCCCATGATATCAATCCATATACAGTAACTGTTGTAATATAAGGTCAATCTGCTATTTTCTGCGCAAATCTTCCCCAGAATATGGATTGGGTTTAAAGCTGCACTATGTAACTTTCCTCTTCTAACCCGGATTTAAACCCGGTTTCCTGCGCAAGTGCTAAAATCTTGCTCAGGGGATAAATAGAATCTTGACCATCAGGACCAAATTGGTGTCAGGTCCTGTGTCTAGGTGAGACATGACCTTTGACATAATCTAAATGTCTCAATAGAATATATAATTAGTATAAGTTATATTATATTAACATACACTACCATACAGATTGTATACGTTATATAGTATTAACATACTCTACCATACAGATTGGACAAAATTACATTTTATTCATGAAAAAAAGTGAGGATTTTTACATATTGAGGCTTTAAGCTTCTTTTGAAATAAGTGAGGATTATACTGTATACAGTTAGAGATCAGCTGCATGCCTCCGGTGGTCAAATGGATCAAACTATCCCATCACATTACCCCAGCCTCAAATATTATAATATCATACAATAAAATGAATAAGTATGAAAAATAGAACGGTGAGAGAGAGAGAGAGAGAGAGAGAGCGATGATGACCTCCATCAGTGGAGATCAACCTCCCTCTCTCTTGCATGAAATCCAAAACAAAAAAATTCAACTCCCTTCTTCAAACATTGGGCAGGAGAAAATACGGTTTGGTATCTCGTCGTAATGAAAAGGTGAAAACTCGCTCGATATTATTGCCCCGCGTTTGCCCAAAAGTGCCGCTCAAAAAATAGCCTAAACCTCACGGGAGCCCTTTCTGTCTGAAATGGTGTGTGTGTGTGTGTGGGGGGGGGGGGGGGGGGCGGGTTGGAGGCTAGAGCTGGGGGTTCGAGGGAGAGAGAGAGAGAGAGAGAGAGAGAGAGATATGAGGTTAGAACTCAAAGCAAGCGGATAAGAACAGTGCCCTGTCTGCCCAGAGAGTGTTTGCTCTCCTGAGCCGTGTGGTCCTACCACCCCCCCCCCCCACACACACACACACACACACACACACACACACCACCAACAGAGGCCTATGGGTGTGTGCTCTGCTGGTGCGTTTAGATGAAAGAGAAATGAGGAGCTTATAATCCGTTCAGTCCGGGGAACCCATCTGCGTCATTTTAGATTTATTTCTCTATTAAAAGTAGCAGATATACAAGCTCATAGCAAAGAAAGATCTTTAAAAATAGCAGATCTACAAGATAGCAGATCTACAACCACTCGGTACCACGCTCTGAGCTTGTAAATCTGCTATTTTTCAAAAAGACAAATCGTGAAAATGTGTGCAATTAATCCTCTTTTTAACTCAAATCTTCTGGGGGGTCCCTGGAACAAAATATTTTGAGATGGGGGGTCCGCGGCCAAATACATATCATTATGGGGGTCATTGACATGAAAAAGCATAGATATATAACAACATAAGTTTTTATAATAAAAAAAAAAAACGGTTAGGATTTAGAAGACATTTGTAGAATCCCCCAGATGCAAAGATTTAAAGAGTTAAAAATGTTTGCTTTAAAAAAAGTATATTGAAAGATTTGCACCCATTTTCACGATTTTTCAAACAAGCTCGTGGCGCGGCACTCGGTGCCGCGCCACAAGCTTGTAGATCTGCTATTTTTGAATAGCCCAAAGTATAATAAAACAATGGTTTCATCTAAAAATCTAAAATGACCACAGTATATGCGTTCCGGTATTGAATGAGTTAACACACCATCTGAGAGAAGTGACCGGTGGCCTCCCTGGCCGGCCGGGCCAGCGTTGCCGTGGGAACAGACTATAGTGGTGGTGGTGGTGGTGGTGGGCTGGCTGGACTCAGGCCAAGGAGGCGGAGGAGGGTCTCTGGGTAGAGAGAGAGAGGGTGTTGCAGACAGTGGTGCATCATGGGAAAAACAGCAGGTTTTGGCGAGCAAGCCAGAACATGCATGCTGTCCTTTGCTGTTGTCGGGCAGAAACCTCTTATCTCCATGTTCTAAATTAAATTATCGCCCCTACTCGATCATACTACGGCATTGCAGAAAAAGCATCGAAAGTAGCAGATCTACAAGCTCGAAACGCGGCGTGAAGCTTGTAGATCTGCTACTTTCGATGCTTTAGAATTTGAATCCTGAAAAGTAACAGTTTTGTATATACTGTATGAGGTTTCCACCCGACAGAGACGATGTAGAAAGTGTGTGTGTGTGTGTGTGTGTGTGTGTGTGTGTGTGTGTGTGAGAGAGAGAGAGAGTAGGAGGGGGTTTTGCTGTTGTGTCTCGCATCAGCTTTGTGATCTCACTGTAAATTGTAAATTGATCTCTTTAGATTGGACGAGGTTCTACTTGGCTGGAACGGGGGCCATCGTAGAACGATGCGTGTTGATGGGGTCTGTTGAGGAATTATAGGATCAATTAGTAATTGGTAAACAAATGGGAGTCACAGGCACCCATTAGAAGGCGATGGTGTTGTTGGTGCTTTAAAGGAGTAGTTCACCCAAATAATTACTTATTTTCTATCAATTACACACCCCATGAAGCCTTGAATTCATGGATTTATTTTTGTTTTTCTCGCATTCCTAAGCCAATAATTTGATGACCGGGTGTATTTCCGGTAGGAGACACAATGAGTCTACTTCGCGTCTCCTACCGGATACATTAGCCGGTACGAGACGGTGATCAAGTTATTGGCTTACGAATGCGACAAAAACAAAGAAAAATCCATGAATTCAAGGCTTCATGGGGTGTGCAATTGATAGAAAATAAGTACTTTTTTGGGTGAACTACTCCTTTAATACATGGATATGGGAGAACAGCACACAGGCCTGGTGTGGTATACAGTCACACCATATTTCTACTGTCCTGTCACAGCTGTATCATCTTCCTAGTTCTACAAAGCTCTGTGCGTGCTGCGTGCGTGCGTCCCCGGAATCTCTTCTGCCCGGTTCTCCTCAGTGCCTGGAGCAAATTGATCTGCATTTGCACACAGCCATTGACCAGCATGTGCACGGAACACCGACGCCCGTTTTTCACTTTACCCAAATTGGAGAAGTTTAATAGCCTTTTTCCGAACCTCTGTTTAACTCTGCAGCCGGAGTTTTCGACGTTACTGCACATGCGTGGCCAAGTGCACATGCACGCACAGCCACGTACGTGCGCATGCACGCACAGCCACGTACGTGCGCATGAACGTTTGCTCACTGGCGACCGGATTGCCAAATCATGTGCGTGAAACAAGCGCATGCGTCCCCAAATTCGTACTTTGGGTGCTCATATCCCCGGACGGGTATGGTCTAGTAGACAGTAACTATCAGGCCTAAGAGAGACATCTTGGCTCTTACAACATGCAAAATATCATATAGGCTACCATAGGGCAGTGTTTCTCAAACCTTTCCACGTCAAGGACCCCCAAAATGATATGCATTTGGCCGCGGACCCCCATCTGAAAAGGTTTTGTGCCAGGGACCCCCAGAAGAGAAGATAACTTAAAAGTATCCAACATTTTCAAAACATTTTTGAGATTTATCCAATATTTGTTTTCAAAAATAGCAGATGTACAAAGCTCACAGTGCGTCACAAAGCATTGTGAGCTTGTAGACCCCCTGGGGGTCCCCGGACCCCACTTTGAGAACCACTGCTGTAGGCTACACAGCAAAAAAACAAAAATGTAACGCACCCAAAATGGACCCATTTAGCAAGCGATAATTGACGGATAGCCGGTCATTATTGATAAATAAATCCCGACAGTGATGATAATCACCCTTAAGGGATTTTTTTAATCAATAATGACCGGCTACCCGTCAATTATCCCGCTTATTACACGGCTACTTAATAAATGAATTAATCAATCGACCGACCCAAAAGTAACAAGACAAAGTATTTCCTTGCTTAAGGTAATGAAAGTATTCCATAAGTGTTGCGCTGGGCGGACACGGTCGCCTCGGAAAACAAGGAAGTATCTATTTCTTGTTTCAAATGTTTTCAAAAACATTCTTGAGAGCAACGTTTAGCTGTAAATGACAATGTTAATTGTTAGTTGTAAATGTTTGTTTACAAGGCTGTCATGTTGGATACAGCATCAAATGAAGCAGCACAGGTTGATATGAGCAGGTGCTCTGAGTCTTTGATTAGACTGTTGGTCTGTTATTGAGCTCATCGGTCATCATCAAGAAATAACACAATGCTGAATTCAGGATTGACCAATCAGAATCAAGCATTCAACCAAGCCGCGTAACAAACTGATTTAAAATAACTGGTGGCAGAGGGGTGCCGTCTAAACGGTTTTGCACTTTCCATCTTCATGTCTTGTTTAACTCGCAGCAGCGCCAGACACAAGCCACACGGTAAAATGTTAAATGCATGTATTTGTAACTCTGGGTACCGGTGTACAAAACGCTACCAAACGGACCCGTAAGGGTCGCAAGGGTTACGTTTTGTGCATGCGAGGGAATCATAAAGAGGATGAACGGAGCGTGAAACCTGTGAAATATCCGTCGTGTCAGAGTCTACTAGCAAAAATTGGCTACGGCTCTGTTCCGCTAAAGCCTTAACAATAGCTTTACAAGCGCATCACGGGGGCTAACGCCAGGAACATGCTGTTAGCCGTCGACGCTTCCTCCTCTGTATCCACGCTGTCAACGCGGATATGAAAGCCCCATTTTATATTTTGTCGTACCGCGGTGTCACCGAAAACAGCCGACTCACAAGCTCACAACGCGTCGCTCACGCGACGCGTTGTGAGCTTGTAAATCGGCTGTTTTCAGCCGCGCGACACACACAGATGCCAAGAGAAAGACAGAGCTGGGGAGAGAGAGAGAGAGACGCTGGAAAAGAGGAGTAGAGATGGAAAGAAAAGGGTGGGAAGGGGAGAAATGCATTGCAACATTACCGCACACCCCCCCCCTCCCTCTCTCTCTCTCTCTCCCTCCCTCCCTCCCTCTCCCCTGTGATCTGTGGCTTTGTGCAGGGAGAAGATAAACGATTGGGAGCTGCGTGGGTTGTACTCCCCCTGGAAGCTGGCAACAATGCCAAGACGCCCGACATTGAGGCGGTGGTGGAGGGGTGGGGGGGAGGGTGGTGGGGGGTAGATTAGGATGGGGGGTGGGGGGGGGGGGTGGGGTGGCAGAGGAGGTGTCTAAGAGATGCGCGGATGCCTGTGGGGGCCTTCGGAGACATTCTGAGGAAATGGAATAAACCGGGGGCCTCGGCGATACTAGCTGGCATCGATTCCCCCTCCGCGCACCCCCACACACACACACACACACGCAAGCGCGCGTGTGCGCGAACGCACACGGCCCGGTCTCTCCTCTGATACTGTTTGCCATTTTCCCACAAGAGCCCACTGAGACTCTTGCTCTCCACAAATCAATGGCTGCCTTTTTAGCCGGTAGGAGATCTCTCCTCCTGGCCGCGACCGAAGGAAATGGCCGGGATAATAAACGCTATCAGCACCAAACATGATTAGCCCAATACAGTGGAGACTAGAGGGGCTGTGTGTGTGTGTGTGTGTGTGTGTGTGTGTGTGTGTTGGAGCGCTGTTACAGGGAGGTGACTGTCCTAGCCCTGCTCTGGGTGTGTGTATGTGCGTGTGTGTGCACACGCACATACAGACACACACACATGCATGTTTTTCTTTGAGTATATTTACTGGAGGATGTCGCTTCCCCTAAAGAGCTACTTTTAGGTGCTTTAGTCATTTCCAGCTGCTCCACAGCCCTTATCCCGTTTAGACCTAGAAAGCCTCTGTGTCATTTTAGATTCGAGCTAAAAGGCATTCTTTTATACTTTGGCTATTATCATGAAACATCATGAAAATGTGTGCACGTCTTTGAATATAAACTATTTTAAAGCGAACGTTTCTACCTCAAATCTTCGCTTCTGGGGGTCCCTGGAGCAACATATTTTGAGATGGGGGGGGGGGGGGGGGGGTCCGCGGCCAAATACATGATCCTTGACAGGGTCCTTGACCTGAAAAAGTTTGAGAACCACTGATATGATTACGTTTAAAAAAAAAACTGTTAGGATTTAGAAGACATGTGTAGAATCCCCCCGAAGCAAAGATTTGAGTAAAAAAAAAAATCACTTCAAAAAATATATATATATTCAAGATTTTTCAAAAATAGCAGATCTACAAGCTCGTAGCGCGGCACTCGGTGCCGCGCTATGAGCTTGTAGATCTGCTATTTTTGAATAGCCCAAAGAAATCCCAAAATGACACGGATGCGTTCCCGGATTCGATGGGTTAATATTACACACTGATACTCCATAATAATACAACCACAGGTTCATTTCTGTCTGCCCGGCGATGGCGCCCTAGAGATAACCTGCAGCAACATCGCAAAATATGAGAACAGCGTCTGATGACAGGTGTAAAAAGTACTACATTTTGTTACTTAAGTAAAAGTATCGATACTGTCGAAAGTAAAAGTAAGGTATTACAAATTGACTTGAGTAAAAGTACAAAAGTATTGGTATAAAAATGCACATTAAGTACCAAAAGTAAAAAGTACTCATTATGTAGAATGTCCCATTTCACATGTATACAAATTATTTTGAAAATAGCAGATCTACAAGCTACGCACTGTGAGCTTGTAGATCGTCTCTTTTCAAATGGCCGAAACGTACGTAGGGCTGAAGTGGTTGATGCCTATTTTGTAATAATAATCAAAAGCTACAAAGTAACTAGTAACTAAAGTGTTCAAATAATTGTAGTGGAGTAAAAGTGCAATATTTACCTCTGAGAAGTAGCGGAGTAGAAGTGATAGTATTGGAAATTGGAAATACTCAATTAAAGTACAAACACCTCAAAATCGTACTTAAGTACAGTACATGAGTACACGCACTTAGTCACTTTTACGCCGCCGATCGCAAATTTGAGAACAGCGTCTGACGGCGGGCGTAAAGAAGGCGGCCGTTTCATTTGACCTCTTGTAGAATGAAGAAAGTAGAAAGAAATACATGGACAGAAGAGAAGCCGCAATTAACCCATGAGACCTGAAGCCGATTCTACATGTCTCCTAAATCCCAACAGTTTTCTGAAAAACGTATGTTTCTATATCAGTGGTGCTCAATCTTTTTCATGTCAAGGACCCCCAAAATTATATGTATTTGGCCGCGGACCCCCATCAAAATATTTTGTTCCAGGGACCCCCCAGAAGCAAAGATTTGAGTTAAAAATGTTCGCTTAAGAAATATACATATTTCAAAGATTTGCACACATTTTCATGATTTTTCAAAAATAGCAGATCTACAAGCTCGTAGCGCGGCACTCGGTGCCGCGCTATGAGCTTGTAGATCTGCTATTTTTGAATAGCCAAAAGTGTAAAATAATGCTTTTTAGCTGAAATCTAAAAATGACACAGTTCCAGGTCTTAATGGGTTAAGCTTTGGAAAAAACACTGAAGACATGAAAGAAAGACGAGTCGTTTGAGGACAGGAAAAGTTGCGAGAACGACAAAAGGGAGAGACGACGACACAGATTTATTGGGTGGCAGTTATAGAACATGAGCAACTCGCGCAGCATCTGGTCCAGAAAGCCTGGTTGGTCCACACAGCTTGACAGAAGGTTTGTTGGACAGGTAGTGACACACTGGTTCTCCCCGTTGGGCAGGTTTTTTTTTCTTTTTTTCTCTCTCGCTTCGCTTTCTCAGTCTGGTACGGATCCTATTTCCAAGGGGCGGGGCGGGCGCCGCGGCTTCTGATTGGTCTGTGGGGGGCTTCAAGTCACTTCCCGACTTGCCTATGGTGGTGTAAAGTAACTAAGTACATTTAGTCAAGTAATGTAGGCTACTTTAGTACAATTTTGAGGTATTTTTTACTTTACTGGAGTGTTCAATCATTTTGATTATTATTACATAACATACATTAGTCCTACATACATTTCGGCCATTTGAAAATAGCCGATCTACAAGCTCACAATGCGACGCATTGTGAGCTTGTAGATCTGCTATTGTCAAAAGATTTAACACATTTCATACATTTGAAAACTGGGACAATGAAATGGGACATTCTGCATAATGAGTACTTTTACTTTTGCACTTTAAGTATATTTTGATACCATTACTTTTGTACTTTTACTCAAGCACATGCTTTATTCCGTACTTTTAATTGTAACGGAGTATTTCTACATTGCAGTATTGATACTTTTACTTAAGTAAAAACGTTTAGTACTTTTTTTCCCAAAACTGCTTGCCTACGTAGTTGGTGACGTTTGGAAACGCGAGTCAAACAGGACCATGGCCAGACTGAGAAGCCAAGTGAGACAAAAAGAAATCGAACCGAACGGAGCGAATCAGTCTGGATTCCAGGCTAAATAACAGCCATGTCCAACATGTGAGGGGGGGGGGGGGGTTTGCATAGCACCCACAACAGTGTGGGAGGGATGCAACCTTATTCCAACATAGAATTGTTCTGTCAACAAAATGCGTCTGCCAGATTCAGCCTCCACACATGGCAAAGGAGTGCTTTGTTGATCAGAAAACAAAGTTCTTGTTTTACATTTTCCTTTGACTATTCATCGACTAACGTTCCGTTCCAAATCCATTCTTTGTCATGACCCTGGGAAAGAGATTACACACACACACACAAAAAGATCCTACACAAGAGGAGTCGAAACATCTTTTTAGTGGTTATTAAAAAACTAACAGGTGGTTCAAAGCAGCCGGGCCAGGCTGTCCTAAACTGAAGAGTAGACTCGAACAAAAGATAAAAAAAAAAATGAACATACAGGTAATGTTTTTATTATCAATGGCATGACCTTTTATTGTTTAAAAATAGCAGATCTACAAGCTCATAGCGCGGCACCGAGTGCCGCACTATGAGCTTGTAGATCTGCTATTTTTTGAAAAATTGTGAAAATGTGTGCAAATCTTTGAATATATAGTTTTTAAAACAAACATTCGTAAAAATATATGTTGTTCCAAGGGATCGACCTCCAGAAGCAAAGATTTGAGTTACAATGTTGTTTCAAAAAATATATATATATATTCAAAGTTTTGCACAAAATGTTCAAGATTTTTCAAAAATAGCAGAGCCTGTAGATCTGCTATTTTTGAAAAGCCGAAGTGTAAAATAATGGTTACTACAGCTCAAATCTAAAATGACACAGATGCGTTCCCCGTCTTAATGGAATAATATGCATCTGTAGGTCTTCAGCATTGTAGAACGAAATGTGTGCTTCAACCTGGTCTGTGATGATTACTGTGTTTTGTGTGGTTGAACTAAACTAGAGTGTGCAGCGTGAAACAGAAACTATTACATGGAGTACAGAGAGTATTGCATGAAATGCAGAGTGTTACATTAGCATGATGCTACATTGGCAGGGGTGACTTCAGGGGCGGATTAAGACTCAAGGATGCCCCTGGGCCAATTATCTATAGCATTTACATAAATTGTCAATGGCCTTACGGGCCCCGGGTACTAGGGAAAGTCAAGGGCCCCTGGGCACCGACCGGCCCCCGGTCCATAATCCATCCATGGCTTATCAAGCCACCATGATGCGGTTCATAATGCAACAAATCATCTGCAGTTCTTAACAACTCTTCCTCTCAGTTTAGTGTTGCTCTGGGGAGACAGTGTCGACATTCAACCATATGCCTCCTCCGATACGCATGGGTTCCCTAGTCCTTCAACAGGGGGTCCGGGACCCCTAGGGGGTCCTCAGAGTTACAACAGGGGGGGCCGGCAAATATTTATGTGATAGGATTATTTGTTTTTGTTTTACATTAACCACTTGAACCCTAGCATCCATATTCTGTGGAGCATTAAACTCAGAGGAAATCTGTTCGTATAGACGCTCGACAAAGCCGGATTACACCGCGGTGGATTCGAACCCGCCCAGACTCGAACCCCACTGAGCCCCCCGAGCGCCTTGATATTCTGACTCATATACTCCACTTCCAAACAGCTCTGGTGGGGGGGTCACAGAGATCAGTGACCCTGCAGAGATACGTTGGACAGAAACAGGAGCAGATGTCTCTCAGCACAAACCAATCTCTATCAGAGAGGTTGCGTAATGGCATCGTTTTTTTTTCATGTTCAGATGTTGTATAACCACGAGATGTTTTGCTCCACAATTCAATGCCCCCCCCCCCCCCCCCGCCATCCATCACTGGAGGTGTTGGAGCAAAAAAAATCTATAGCGCTGCCGAGCAAAAGGAGCGAACCAACAAACCAACCAACTAACCACCCACACCGTTTTTTTTATCTTCCTTTCATTCAGAGGAACACACTAATCCTGTTCGGCGTGACACACACACACACACACACACACACACACACACACACACACACACACACACACACACACACACACACACACACACACACACACACACACACACACACACACACACACACACACACACACACACACACACACACACACACACACACACACACACACACACACACACACACACACACGGGCGGATTTAGGGATTTTTTCAGAACCCGTTTCGAAATGCCGTTGTGATCCCCCACCCCCCCCCCCCCTCCCCCCTCCTCACCCACACTTCACTAAGATGTTTTTTATCTATTTTTTATTAAATAATAATTGTTGTGTTTGCGTGTCACTCATTTCCTGTGAGCTTGTGTGTTCTTGTACTAGCGTTTGTACACCCTCCTCCTGTCTGAGTGTATAAGTGTACGACAGGCAGGCTATTATGCTCCGATGACAAGCACACTACGAACACTCTCTGGTTCCTAAAGTATGCTACAGATCAACAAATTAACCCATTAAGACCGAGAAAGAATCGGTGTCATTTTTAGATTTCTTTGGGCTATTCAAAAATAGCAGATCTACAAGCTCGTAGCGCGGCACCGAGTGCCGCGCTACGAGCTTGTAGCTCTGCTATTTTTTAAAAGGATATGTATTTGGCCGTGGACTCCCCCATCTCAAAATATTTTGTTTCAGGGACCCCCCAGAAGCAAAGAGTTAAAAATGCTCGCTTTAAAAAATATATATATTCAAATTATTCGCAAAAAATTCAAGATTTTTCAAAAAAAGAACAGATCTGCAAGCTCATAGTGCCGCGCTATGAGCTTGTAGATCTGCTATTTTTGAATAGCCAAATAAATCTAAAGTGACACAGCGGCTTGCATGTTGGCCACGCGTATCCAGAAAAGGCTGAGAGCTTCTGCTCAACAGGAAGGAACAGAGCATGGATGTTCTTCCTGAAGGAGAACTGAGGTTCCTTCAACGTGTGCAACAGGATGCTGCAACAGTGGTTCTCAAAGTGCATGGGTCAGGTCCGGGGGGGGGTCCCCAGGGGTCCTTGGAGCGGGTTCCAGGGGGTCCTCAGCTAAACTGTGTTGATACGGCGTCACAATCATTTCAGGGTAACATCAACACAAGGGACATTTAACCCATTAAGACCTGGAACTGTGTCATTTTTAGATTTGAGCTAAAAAGCATTATTTTACACTTTTGGCTATTCAAAAATAGCAGATATACAAGCTCATAGCGCGGCACCGAGTGCCGCGCTACGAGCTTGTAGATCTGCTATTTTTGAGAAAACGTGAAAATGTGTGCAAATCTTTGAATATATATATACAAATCGTTGCTTCTGGGGGTCCCTGGAGCAAAATATTTTGATGGGGGTCCGCGGCCAAATACATATACATTTTGGCGGTCCTTGACATTAAAAAGATTGAGCACCACTGATATAGAAACATACGTTTTTCAGAAAACTGTTGGGATTTAGGAGAATCGGCTTCAGGTCTCAATGGGTTAACACAATGAACAAGCTGGTGAAGGCAGGCTCTGTCCTTGGTGCTGAACTGGAGGCTGTGTGTGGAGGTGGTGAGGTGAGAACCATGATAGAAGCTGGAGCCTCTCATCGTGGTGTAACAGTGGTGTAAAGTAACTAAGTACTTCACCGCCAGGTGTCACACCAGCACGAATTAACATAGGAATGAGCCTAGATGCATATCAATTGTCCACTGTGTGCCAGCGTTGATTTTGACAGCAAATTTTGGTTTAGTTTTAGTCATATTTTAGTCATCTGAAATGATTTAGGTTTTTGTCTAGTTTTAGTCGACTAAATATCATAAGATTATAGTCGACTAAAATGTATTTTGGCGGTGCCTTGATGGCGTCGTAATGGCTGATTTTACTCCGGTGTTGCGCTCTGAAAATAGCCCATCTACAAGCTCACAACAGGCGACGCGTTGTGAGCTTGTAGATCGGCCATTTTCAGAGCGCATGCACCGGAGTGCGACCAAACATAACATGACTTGTCAGTTAGCTCTTCTGGATCTCTTCTCCACTAGTCGCTCCATAACATTTTAGTCTAGTTTTTATTTGTTGACGAAATTGTCAATATACTTAGTCTTAGTTTTAGTCATCATAGCTTAGTGAAAAAAGGTAGTCGACCGGCACTTTTCGTCATAGTTTTAGTCGACGAAATCAACACTGCTGTGTGACCTGTAGTGTAGGTGTTAAGCGACGTGCGCGTGACGTCATTAAAATAGAGTCCCACCACTAACAAAGTCACCAATACAACTAGGCCTGTCAAAAAAATCGATTCATGAATAAATCGCGATTCTTAATGCCACGATTTTAAAATCGATTCAAAGTATAAAAAAATCGATTTTTTTATTTAATTATTTTTTCTTTTTTTTTTAATAAGTTAGTACCTTTTTCACTGGCACTTTGTCTGAAATCAATGTCAGAAAGACTGACTGACATGATCTGGCTGCATTGAAGTGTATGATTCAACTTTTCATGGTTTATATTGTTCAGAATTGTTTTAAAATCTTCTAGTATAATTAAAGCAAAGCGATTTGGGGTAGAAAATCGCAATAAATCGCAGAATCTAATCGAATATCAATGAACCGCAGAATCGCAATTTTAATCGAATCGGCACCCTAGGAATCGATTCTGAATCGTATCGTGAGGTAAGTGAATCGTGACACCCCTAAATACAACACTCTGCCCCTATCATAGATTCAATTCAAACAGGACCGACATCACAGGCCGGCCACATGAACGTCTGAGATCCACATGAAGCCATGGGATTCCCATGTGGATCCCCGGATCGCACGCCATTAGATGTTTTCCAACATGGCCGTACTAAACATCTTAACGTTTGTCGTTTGTCGTCTCAGTGTCCACAAGTCCTATACGTCACCACGTAGTGGAGCTGTCCAATCATAGAGGTGCTGAAACACTGCATCTGTCTCATTTAACCCATTAAGACCGTGTCATTTTAAGATTTCTTCAAAAATAGCAGATCCACAAGCTCACAGCGTGGCACCGAGTGCCGCGCTGTGAGCTTGTAGATCTGCTATTTTTGAAAAATTGTGAGAATTTGTCACAACTCTTTGAAGATATATTTTTAAACTGAACATTTTTAACTCAAATATTTGATTCTGGAACAAAAATATTTTGAGATGGGGGTCCGCGGCCAAATACATATCATTTTGAGGGTCCTTGCCCTGAAAAAGTTTGAGAACCACTGATATAGAGAGACAAAGGTTAGGATTTAGAAGACATTTTGTAGAATCGGGTCCTCAGGTCCTAAGGGGTTAAATGTGTAGAATAGAGAGGCAACATTTAAATGAGTATGTGTCTTTATACACAGACACACACACACACACACACACACACACACACACACACACACACACACAGACGCACGCGCACACACACTTAGATTGTGCCTTGATCAGCCAATCTTCACAACACAATGGGACACGGTAGGCTACGTAATAGGATGTAAAGGAAACCAAGCGATTGCATTGTCTTGGGTGGAAACCTTGTATGTCCAATACATTTACTATTAGTTATTATTTGGTCACAAGATCGTGTTAATATAAGTGTTATTGGTTAAATATTTCGTCTCTGTAGGGCAGAAACATCACATGTCCAAAACAGCTACTTTTTCTAAATAAAAAAAATGCAAAAGTAGCAGATCTACAAGCTCGAAACGCGGCGCGAAGCGACGCGTTTCGAGCTTGTAGATCTGCTTCTTTCGATGCTTTTTGTGTGACGCTGTAGTGTGATCAAGTACGACGTTAATTTACGAAGAAACTCAAAAAGTGAATATGATCATAAGAGGTTTCTGCAACGATTTATAAAAAACCCCACAGACAGACTTGACCACTTTCCGATCTACAAGCACACAACAAGCAACGCTCTTGCACGAGCAGGGCATGCGTTTACCAAAAGACAAGTTGAAACATGGAGATAGAAGGTTTCTGCTTGACAGCAACGATTATAATGAGTAGTTGTACAGAATCTGCTCGACTCCAACAGACCACTGATTGGCCCGCGAGCGAGCGACCGCGTGCACGCGCACACACACACACACACACACACACACACACACACACACACACACACACACACACACACACACACACACACACACACACACACACACACACACACACACACGCGCGCGCGCGCGCGGTGTCTGCTTTTCGACTGACAGGCGAGGTCCTTGATCTTAATGAGAATGATTGCTACCAGTTACCAGTTCTTGATCTAAAGAACATTGGTTATGGACACACACACACACGCACACACACACACACACACACACACACACACACACACACACACACGCACACGCGCGCACGCACAGAGGAGCAAAGCACAGCCTCACACCGCCACCATCCTGCGGAGAGAGAGATCCATGTCTATTATTACCACTCTGGTTGCTAAGCAAACAGTGCTCTCTCTGTGGAAGTGTGTGGCACCATAGCGCACACTGTGGCTGATAGATACGGTCCACCTTATGTAGTCTGCACCAACCTAAAAAGATCCAAGGGAAGAGAGAAAGAGAGACGTGACAGCAGGGCTTACGGCTTCAGAACGTTCCTCAGGGCGGGTCACTGTTTGTATTATCGGTTCAGCCCGAGTTAGCGCATTAAGACCGGGAACGCATCTGTGTCTTCTTTATTTTTTATTTATTTGGGCTATTCAAAAATAGCAAGCTCTCTACGAGCTTGCAGATCTGCTATTTTTTTGAAAAATCGCGAACATGTGCGCAATTTGTCTGATTCTATTAAATGCCTAAACCCAAACAGTTCTTTGAAAACAAATATTTCGCTATATCAGTGGGTCTCAAACTTTTTCATGTGAAGGACCCCTGGAATGACACGTATTCGGCCGCCGACCCCCATCTCAAAATGTTTTGTTCCAGGGACCCCCCAGAAGCAACGATTTGAGTTACAAATGTTGGCCTTAAAAATATATATATTCAAAGATTTGCACAAAATGCTCAAGATTTTTCAAAAATAGCAGATCTACAAGCTCGTAGCGCGGCACTCGGTGCCGCGCTACGAGCTTGTAGATCTGCTATTTTTGAATAGCCAATGTATAAACTAATGGTTAAAATCGAAAATGACAGATATGCTTTCCCGGTCTTAATGGGTTAAACAATGCAAATGTACCCGCACACACACACACACACACACACACACACACACACACACACACACACACACACACACACACACACACACACACACACACACACACACACACACACACACACACACACACACACACACACACACCTCAGTAGAAGAGTTGTGCACAAGTCCGTACATCCTAACACCGGCAAAACCATGATCAAATGCTGATCTATTTGTGTGTGTCTCTCCATCCAATCTAATTGAGAGCCTATAGCAGTTCTTCTAGGGGTCAGCTGAGAAACCGTGTCAGAATTTGACCAGAACAACACAGCCCGTGACACGGCAAAAGGAAAAAGTTGGCCAAAAGCCTGGGATTCAGTGGGGGTTGCAGAGAAAATCCCAATGTATCCACCACGTGTTCCAGTGTAACACCCCCAGAACTTGGGGCACAGAAGTTGAGTCAGGCTTGATTTATGACAGGTTTATCTGGCTTTAGGAGGGAGGGAAGGAGAGCGAGAGAGAGAGAGAGAGAGAGAGAGAGAGAGAGAGAGAGAGAGAGAGAGAGAGAGAGAGAGAGAGAGAGAGAGAGAGAGAGGAGGGTGTATAACCGTTAAAAAGTGCCACAGCTATTTTAACCCATTTGGACCGGGAACGCATCTGTGTCATTTTTAGATGTCTTTCTTTGGGCTATTCAAAAATAGCAGATCTACAAGCTCGGTGCCGCGCTACGAGCTTGTAGAATCGTGAAAATGTGTGCAAATCTTTTAATGTATATATTAGGCAAACATTTGTAACTCAAATCTTTGTTCTGGGTGTTCTACACATGTCTTCTAAATCCTACAGTTTTTTTGAAAAACGTATGTTTCTATATCAGTGGTTTTTCAACTTTTTCTTGTCAAGGACCCTCAAAATTATATGTATTTTGCCCGGACCCCCATCTCAAAATATTTCGTAATAGGGACCCCCATAAGCAAAAAAAATCCCTTTGAAAATATATATATTCAAATATTTGCACAAATGCTCATGCCTTTTCCAAAAAAAATGCAGATATGCAAGCTCATAGCGTAGAGAGCTTGTAGATCTGCTATTTTTGAATAGCCCAAAGAAATCTTAAAATGACATGAGATGCGTTCCCGGGTTGAAGGGGTTAAGTGGTGTGAAACTTTGTGAAAAATAGCAGATGCAATGCCTCTTCACTGCATATTCAAGTGTACTCCCAAGTTTTTTTTTCCCAGGAAACTTCTGACATCTTCTCTGCCTGTTTGGCTTTGTCACATATCGAGGGGGGAAGTGGCAGAAGCAGCCGTCACTTTCAAGACACCGAGAGAGGGAGAGAGAGAGAGAGAGAGAGAGAGAGGAAAGAAAGAAACTTATGGCGATTCTTTTCTACTCCAGCTGATGTTTCTATCAGAAAATGTGAGCTTTTCTGAACTTCACAAAATCATAATGTCAGTAGCGTTTTCTTTATGTGCCATAACTGCGAAAAAACAGGGGGAGAAAAAAAAAACAGAAAACGGCAAAGAAAAAATGGATTCCTTGCCTTGGTGTTCAATCCGCCTCACAGATACGGTGGAGTCAAACAAGGTGAGCGGTGATGAGGTGAGTGTTTGCAGCATCGTCACGCTTCACACCGCGGCCCTTCCGACAACGTCTGGCCCAGTGGTGTACAGTAACTAAGTACATTTACTCAAATACCGTACTTAAGTACAGTTTTGAGGTATTTTTTTTACTTTGCTGGAGTATTTCCAATTTTCTGTACTTTTACTTCTACTCCACTACATCTCAGAGGGAAATATTGTATTTTTACTCCACTACAATTATTTGAAAACTTTACTTACTAGTTACTTTGTCGATTTTGATTATTGTTACAAAACATACAGTAACCACTTAACATTAGCCATATATACATTTTGGCCATTTGAAAATAGCAGATCTACAAGCTCACAATGCGTCGCGAGGCGACGCATTGTGAGCTTGTAGATCTGCTATTTTCAAATGATTTTTTAAACATTCTATACATTTGAAAACGTGTGAAATGGGGCATTCTCAAACTTTTTCCGTGTCAAGCACCGCCAAATTGATATGTAGGCGCGTTTGGCCGCGGACTCAACACTTTAGTTTCTAGTTACTTTGTAGATTTGTATTACTATTACAAAACATAGGTTACATTAACCCTATTTAAACTTTGGCTATTTGAAAATAGCCGACCTACAAGCTTGTTGATCTGCTATTTTTTATACATTTTATAGATTTTGAAACCCGTGGAATGGGACGTTCTGCATAATGAGTATTTTCTACTTTTTGGGGTAATTTAAATATATTTCGATGCCAATACTTTTGTACTTTCACTCAAGTCAATTCGTATTACTGGACTTTTACTTGTAACAGAGAGAGTGTTTCCACATTGAAGTATTTATACTTTTACTCAAGTAAAAGTATGACTTTCCCAATTTCCCACCACTGAGCCTGCCTTTAAAGGTATACACCGTGAGGTGAGCCATGCAGGCGGCCATGTTGGAGGAGGGGCTGAGGGGGGGGGGGGGGGGGGGGGTACCGGCACCACCATCACATCACCATGGAAACAGAGCAGCACTCTGGAGTGTTAAAGTGCTCCAGCAGCCACATTTTGTGTTTATGGAAATAATCGCTGTCGCCGGGTAAAAAAAACTCTTATCTCCACATTTTTAACCCATTCAGACCGGGGCCGCATCCGTGTCGTTTTACGATTTTTTTGTTTTAAAGCGAACATCTTTAACTCTGATCTGTGCTCCTGGGGGGTCCCTGGAACAACATATTTTGAGACGGGGGGGGTCCGCGGACAAATACATATCATTTTGGGTGGTCCTTGACATGGAAACGGAAACGTTTTGAGCACCACTGATATAGCAACATACGGTTAGGATTTAGAAAACATTTATAGATATGTATTTGGCCCGCGGACCCCCATCTCAAAATGTTTTGTCCCAGGGACCCCCCCCAGAAGCAAAGATTTGAGTTACAAATGTTCGCTGTAAAAAATATATATTCAAAGATTTGCATAAAGAAAAAACGATTTTTCTAAAAAATAGCAGATCTGCAAGCTCATAGCTATGAGCTTGCAGATCTGCTATTTTTGAACAGCCAAAGAAATCTAAAAATGACGCAGTATGCTTTCCCGGATTGAATGGGTTAACTTGGCACGTTTATCCGCAAATTAACGTCCTACTTCGTCACACTACAGCTTCACACAAAAGTAGCGGGAAAACTGCCGATCTTGCGAGCTTGTAAGATCAGCTGTTTTTGTTGTTGTTGCTATTGTTGAATTTGAAATCTGTAAACTAACAGCAACACGACTGGAGATACAAGGTTTCCACCGATAACGACGGCACAACAGAACGCTACGGAATAGCAGCAGCAGCAGCAGCAGCGCAGCAGTCAGCGATCAAGCTGTGAACAGCCTCTCCCGCTGCACAGAACCCCCAAAAAAAGCAAAGACAACATCTCAAGCTGTCTCACATGCCCACAAATTTAGCAGAACAAGAAAGAGAAGGGGGAGAGAGAGAGAGAGAGAGGGAGAGAGAGAGAGAGAGCTTGATTGATATACTGCTAGAAGAGAAAAGTTGCAGCGGTGATTGACACTTAGTGACACACCGCTCTAGTGTGGAGAGGGGGGGGGGGGGGGGGGGGCTTCTTAAAGGGATAGTTCACCCCCCAAAAAAGACTACCCCTGTACGTTTTTTGCAAACTGTTAACTAAATATTCAATCAATCAATCGATCATTAAATACTATTAAATAGCTGAACATGAGATGATGGAGTTGCGACGGACGTGTTGTGAGCTTGTCGATCTGCCATTTTCTGCTAAAGTTTCCCCCCAGAATAGGGATTTTTTAAGTGGTTAGAATAGCATGATTGGTAGGAAACTGGTCTTTGCAAGTTGTTCACTGGATGTGTTCCTCTTAATCACTTGAACCAGTCAAAATGATTCCATTCATCCGATTCCCTGCAACAATTCATTATTCTGGAATCAAACGCCAAAGCCTTTGTTCTCATAGCAAAGACTGTATCCCGCTGGAACGTCTTCACACACACACACACACACACACACACACAAAAAGAAGACAACGAAGAATTTCAATTCAGAGAGAGAGAGAGAGAGAGAGAGAGAGAGAGAGAGAGAGAGAGAGAGAGAGAGAGAGAGAGAGAGAGAGAGAAAGTGCCATGGTTTATCATTAAACTATAGAAGGCATCTTGGGATGAAATAAACCCCTTTTCACAGAGCAGCTCTCTTCCCTGGACTAAAACGTCATTAATAGGCACCGTACGAAGAGGAGAATACTTGAAATACTTTTGGTTTGTTGCTCCTGAACACTTCTTTTTGTTTTCCGTTTTTGGCACAATGCTAAGTATTCTATGACAGGGTGAAATCCAGTCTCACAGGAGGTGGTGGTGCTGAGGCCTCACTCTGGGACAGTTTCCAGCCCCAGGCCATGAGACTGCTCCACTCAAAACAATGACAGGGACTTTATGGACTGTGACTGCCCAGAGTAGACCCCATCACACAGGACAGGCCAGGCCAGCACATACTGGCCCTCATTTATCAACGCGGTGCAGCCCGAATAATGAGCGTACGGCGAGATCACCGCACCTTTCGGCATTTATCAATATATCCTGACGTGGGCTTCATCCTACTTTACGCTGAGATCTCACGTCTGGTCGAGACCAGTTGTTGACGTTGGCTGCGCCCGTTTATTCCATTCTAGACCTGCAGAGCAGCATTGTCTGACGGTCTGACAGGCATCTGGACACATGTATCCACTCCAAAATGTATATCTACACTAATAAATAATCCCTGTGAAAATATAACATTATAAATTAATTTAAACAAACTGCTTTAACAGTCATTCAGATAAGATTGTAGATCTGGCTGCATTGAAAATAGCAAATCTACAAGCTCACAAGCCAGCATCGCATCGCGACGCGTTGTGAGCTTGTAGATCTGCTATTTTCCAAATAACGAGCGCTTTTGCGTCGGGAGTGACTTGACCATAGAGGTATGGACTTGACAGGCAGCGAGGTGAGGCGAACCGGCTAAACTCTTTCTTTGGTCGTATTCTGGTTCGTCTTCATGTCGTAAAATCGGGGCGTTTTGAGAATATTTAAGGGCGTGTTATTTAAATGACGCTCGGTTTCAACGCTGGGACCAAGTGTACGCTCGGATCAGCTGTGTAGGATGCGTTGATAAATGTGACTTCAACGTTGGTGTACGGCCGAATATATGGAAAAATATATGCCGGTTTATACGCTGCGTTGATAAATGAGGGCCACTGTCTGCACCAACAGTATTCACTATTACAGGACTGCTACATATTTTGTGTGTGTGTGTGTGTGTGTGTGTGTGTGTGTGTGTGTGTGTGTGTTTATCCCATTAAGACCCGGAATGCATCTGTGTCACTTTTTCATTTGAGCTAAAAAAAAGCATTATTTTACACTTTTATTTGTTTTTCACTTTTATTTTTGAAAAATCGAGAAAATGTGTGCAAATTAATATATTTTTATTATTTTAAAGCGAACATTTTTTAACTCAAATCTTTGCTTCCGGGAGTCCCTGGAACAAAATATTTTGAGAAGGGGGTCCGCGGCCAAATACATATAATTTTTGGGGTCCTTGATATGAAAAAGTTTGAGAACCACTGATATAGAAATATACATTTTTCAGAAAACTGTTAGGATTTAGAAGACATTAGTAAGAATCGGCCTCAGGTCTTAATGGGTCCCAAAAACACAAACAAAATAGTCCCCGTGGGTTAGCGGAGGGATCTGTGTATCCATAGGAACGACAACGTTCCATCCGCCATTTTGGGGCTTCGGCCCGCTGAAAACGAGTGGTTTTCAATGCAAAAAAAAAGAAACTGAGCTACAGCCGTTTTTCTGAAAATCCCAAACAGGAAGCGGATGGCTTCCTGTTTTTTTGGAACAACGTCACATCCTCATTCTGCTTCTTTGAGTGACGATCGATCATTCCAAAGCTGTGTTAGGTCGCCCCTTGTGGAATTTCCCCCCAAAAATGAAAGAACGCATCAATGCGATCTTGGCAATCAATGTGTTAACACATTGAGTGCCAGTCGCGTAGATCTACGCGAACCTATTTAAAGCCGTCAAGTGCCAATCGCGTAGATCTACTCCAACTGGTGCTTTTTCCTTTTTTTCGAAAAAAAGTTCACATTGCACTTTTTTCAATTTTTGACACGGACCATTTCATTGTAACACCTCCGGAAACGGAATTATTCGGGATCCGGTTTTGCCGATCCCGTCGGCCCCCATTCTAAAGCGCACACTAATCGGCCATTTTCTCGCTTGTAGTTTTTCTCCTCGCTGATCACTGAATTTTCAAAAATAGCAGATCTACATGCTCATAGCGCGGCACTCGGTTCCGCGCTATGAGCATGTATATCTGCTATTTTTGAATAGCCAACGAAATCTAAAGTGACACCGATGCGTTCCTGGTCTTAATGGGTTAAGGGGTCTATATGGTCGTATCGGGTTTATTTATGGTTATGTCTGAGTCAGAGTGACACGCCTATATAATAATAATAATAATAATGAATTGCATTTTTATAGCGCTTTTCCAAGTGCGCAAAGCGCTTTACAATGGTTCATTCATTCATACAGGGGGGGGGGACATTGGGAGGTGGAGCGGCCGCACAGTCGACGCCAGCGTCCCCACTTTCCCCACACTCATACACCAATGGTGGCAAGCTAGCGCCGACCGAATCATTGGAGGCAATGTAGGGTTCAGTGTCTTGCCCAAGGACACTTCCGACATGTGGACAGGAGGAGCTGGGATTCGAACCACCGACCCACGGATCATTGGACGACCTGCTCTACCTCCTGAGCCACAGCCGCCCGGGTTGGGACGTATATTTATTCTATTCTATTTGGCAACATATCCTTCCAGTCCTCCTGCATAGTTACTGTTTTTTTTGGGTTTGTTTCTACTTTACTTTTATGTCTATTGTGATCGCATTGCATTTTTATTGTCACGCTGTTGAGGATACACGAAACTTAAGTGCAACAAATCAGTTAAACAGAAGACAAACAGTGAATTAAAATGTTTATTCTTACCCCTGTGGGAGTGCTTCATCAGGACATTTAGGACCAACACGTAACATGTACAGACTTTGGCCTCCTCCACATCTTACACCCGTCCCTTTAGTCAAACACTGACAAAAATGCCTGCAGTAGTCCATCTACGTAACAATTAACAGCACTTTTCTCTAAAAGAATTCTTCGTACAAACGGCATGAACAACAACATCAACGGTCACACTATAGTCTCGGCAGCTATACGTAAGGCTACATGTTTCTGTTACAATGTCGAGTAATGTAATTGCACTTTCAGCCAGGAGTCGACTGCACGTTTTCCTGTGGGCAGGACAGATTGGTCGCATTTGTGAATCAAGCAAGCGTTCCCCATGCATGCAAAATGCCTCAAACTTTGATAACGACACGACTGCATACAGTAAAGTAGTTTAGTACGGGAGCCCACACAACAAGTGTACAACACTGTGGGAGAGCCTACGCTACGAATGCCACCATTTAAGCAACTGCTGGCCATCTGAAACAAAAAAGAAAGAAAAAAAAGAGTAAAACAAATAGTACTCTGACATTTTACCACTAATGAGAAAGCTGGAATGTTTACTTTCTCAGACATACTGTAGTTTTACTTTCTATAGAGTCGCTTCGAGTCTCGCCTATGGGAGAGCGCCCTCTGTAGCAGATCTACAAGCTCACAATGCTCGGCTACAGAGGGCGCTCTCCCATATAGGCGAGACTCTTGCTCCCTATATCATAAAACCGGGGTTACGCTAGTAACCTATAGTTACTCCGTCTCATGTACACTTAAAAACAAATGTTTCCCGTGGTTTCTGACTGTAAGCTAATGAGACCAGTGCAAAAGAGAGAGAGAGCGAGAGAAAGATGTTAAGCAGTCTGGGGTGAGGTGATTGCAGTCCACTCTGCATAATATGAAACAAGGTCGATTTAAAGCTTGAAAACATAACAAGGGGGAAAACCTAATTCAAGGTATTAAAGTAAACGACAGCTAAAAACATCTCTTGAAATGTGGGAACGGTTGTACGACACAAATCGCTCACATCCTGACGATACTTTCAATCACCGGGCAGATTTTTGAAAGTAAACCCCTCATCAAAATGATTTTCTGTTTCTGACAGAGACTTGAAACAGCCCTCCTTCAACGGATGAACCCTGTCCCTGACACACAGTGAGATGATAAAGGGCCACTACATTTTTATTGTATTTTTGTTGTGTTTTTCAGGTATACTGGAATAGACGGCTTGCCGCCTTGGTGTGGGTGACACCGCTGTGTCATTCTGAAGACGCAGCACTCTGTACCACAAGGGCACTTTATGGCTTTTTTCAACTTCTACGACACGAAGGGTTAAACCTAGGACCTCAAAACGTCCAGAAACGGTTGATATTCTGTGATAGTTGCTTTGTTTTCATTTCCATTTTAACCAGAACCACCAACGGAAAGGGGGGATAGGTTGTATAACATAGAAACTCACACAAATAGCCGATCTACAAGGTCACAGAGCGTTGGGACTCAAAATGTTGTGAGCTTGTAGATCTGTTATTTACAAAACACTTTTTTTTAAGTATAATTTCTGAGTTCTAGGTTCCCAGGACTCAGTGTTATTAGTGCTAAACCTCCTGAATTAAGTTCTCGATAACTTTATCCGAAGCCGAGCCGAAGCTTGGCCAGAAACCATGACATACATTGCACAGTGTGCTTCGCTTAGTTCTTGTAGTGGAAAAGGAGCCACTAAACAACCAAACCATAGGAGGCATAGGGGTGGCGGCCATGTTCTGGTTCCATTGTTCCAGACCCCATTCATTTTTTCCAATAGAGATTTCCAAAAATATTTATATCAATTGATTTAAGCCTAGAATCAAGCCATCCAGGATCCTGGTGAATCATGAACATAAAACATTTGATTATGTGAAAACAATAATAACAAAAACATTATATGATGTACTATACTTAATAAATACCCTTTGTTTTGCGGTTTTCCCCAAAAAAAAAAATCACAGAATCAAACGTTTTATGGTCATAAATCACCAGGATCCAGGATTGGCTTGATTCTAGGCTTAAAGGATCTACACCATGAATTTAAAAAAATATATATATATATTTAATATCATATTGTTTATGGGGGGGGGGGGGGGGGTTGGAGCTGAAAAACGGGAGGGATTGTACCCTGACGTGACGTCACGTCAGGGACCAAATCAGTTTGGCCTGTTTTGAGACCAATTTACAGAAAACCCCAGATTTGCTGTGAAAGCCTGAGTATTCAAACTGGGATATTTTTGGGGGATAGAAGAGAGGTAGGGGAGACCACAAACACACAAAAAAAGAAGAGAAAGTTCAAATTCATGGTGTAGTCCCTTTAAAATAATTGCGACAAATATTTTTGGAAATCTCTATGGGGAAAATGGACGGGGTCTGGAACGATGGAACCAGAAAATGGCCGCCACTGCTGTGCCCTATAGCGACCACCTGCAGTGGACCGCGCTACAAACGCTCTCACGTCACTTATGCCCCGCCCCCTCCACTATCTGGCCCCTCCTCCTGTGTCTCGGCTTCCGGGGGTAAGTAAGTATGGATGGGTGGGTGGGGGTCAAGGTGGGTGTGTGTGTGTGTGTGTGTGTGTGTGAGGTTGGAGGTGGGGGGTGGTCTCAGAAGAAGGAGGTGTCCGAGGAGAAGGCCCCCGCCAGCCTGAAGTCCTCCCTCATCAGGACGCAGAAGAGGCGCTGGGGCAGGGCCTTGGAGTACGGCGCCGGGCGGGGCACGCAGGTGCGCAGGAGGACTTCCCGCCCCGCCGGGGGCGGGAAGTCGGGCACGTTGAGGCCGCCTCCCCCTCCGACAGGCTTTCTGTCCTCGCCCAATGGCTCGTCTAGTGGCGCCAGCAGGGCAGCCTGCAGGTTGGGGCACAGGGAGGGGAGGGGGGGTAAAGGTTTCCGTTGGGATGAATGAACAGAGACGAAGAGAAGAGAAGTACTGGTACGTTGTTTAACCCTTTGAGACCTGAAGCCGATTCTACATGTCTCCTAAATCCCAACAGTTTTCTGAAAAACCTATGTTTCTATATCAGTGGTTCTCAATCTTTTTCATGTCAAGGACCCCCAAAATTATATGTATTTGGCCGCGGACCCCCATCAAAATATATTGTTCCAGGGACCCCCCAGAAGCAAATATTTGAGTTAAAAATGTTCGCTTAAAAAATATATATATTCAAAGATATGCACACATTTTCGCGATTTTTCATAGCAGATCTACAAGCTCGTAGCGCGGCACTCGGTGCCACGCTATGAGCTTGTATATCTGCTATTTTTGAATAGCCCAAAGTGTAAAATAATGCTTTTTTAGCTCAAATCAAGAAGTGACACAGATGCGTTCCAGGTCTTAAAGGGTTAAAACAATGCTCGTTCCATGAAACACTGAGCCAGACGATCGCATGGATTAACCTATTTAGACCTGAGGGTTGATTCTACGACAGTTTTCTAAAAAAACGTATGTTATGCTATAATCAGTGGTTCTCAAACTCTTTCATAATTGTCAAGAACCCCCCAAAAAATATATGTATTTGGCCGTGGACCCCCCATCTCAAAATATTTTGTTCAAGGGACCCCCCCGGAGGCAAATATTTGAGTTAAAATGTTCGCGTTAAAATAATATAAGATTTGCACAAATTTTGACGATAAAAAAAAAAAGCAGATCTACAAGCTCGTGGCGCGGCACTTGGTGCCGCGCTATAAGCTTGTATATCGGCAAGTTTTTTTATAGACAAAGTGTTAAGTTAAAGTAATGCTTTTTAGCTCAAATCTAAAAATGATACAGATGCGTTTCCGGTCTTTATCATTTAAAGCAAAAAGAAACGACTAAAATATGACTTGTAAACTAAATGGAATTTTATTCAAAAGACTATGACTAGAACTAAATAAAAAATTGCTGTCAAAATCAACACTGGTACAAGCTAACACGTCACGACGGCGACACTTCGTCTCAAATAGAGGATCACTGATCTACAAGCTGACACTTTGTGTCAAGTAGAGGATCACTGATCTACAAGCTGACACGTCGTCTCAAGTAGAGGATCACTGATCTACAAGCTGACAAATCGTCTCAAGTAGAGGATCACTGATCTACAAGCTGACGCGTCGTCTCAAGTAGAGGATCAGCTCAACAGGTCGACAGACCACAGGGAGAGTTTTAATCTATTAGGATCCTAAGGTGTGTGTGGAGAGGAAGTCGTTTGACTCTGATTAAAGACGACAGAGGAGACTAGCTGGGGCTGAACTTGAAGGGAGAAGGGGTGAACGACCCAAACAACCCAATCTGTTTTTACCGAGGGGGAACCAATTGCGGAAAATTAAGCCGAGCTGATTACGAATTAGTGAATGCCTCCTCGCCTAAATCTCCCCTTAAATCTCACCTCGAGGCGAGGGCGGTTGGGAGGACAGGAACACAAAATAGGTTTGGGAGTGAAATGGATTTCTGTGTGCGTCCTGGATTGATGGGAGCGTTCTGATTGGGTGCAGGGTCCCCACACATTTTTAGCAATGAATTTCCAAAACTTTTCCAAAACTTTTCCAGAATGTTTAGCCCAATTTCCAGGCCTATATAACAATCATTCGGCGCAATAATGTGTCTCTTACTCCTATGTAGAATGCCCAAAGATAGGCAGTGTAGCAAAAATAAGGTTTGAGACATACATTAGGCTGCCGTCACACAGCCCGTTCGGCGAAAAACTACTTATGTTACATATTTTGTGTAATATTATTCATGTTTATGAAAATGTTTTGTTTTAACAAAATCAATAGCCAAAAACAATGCATAGCCAAATATTTTTCCAGGACCCTTGATAAATTCCAGGACCTTTGATGATGTTTGATCAATTTCAAACCTTTTCCAGTACTGGATTTTTTTTAATTTTTTTTCAAAATATTTCCAGGAATTTCATGACCGTGGGGACCCTGTGGGTGGGAGCGCGTTCAAACGTGGAGACGGGCCAACTAAAGCGCACATTGTTGCTGTCGGGCAGAAGACCTCTTATCTCCATATTTTAACAGTTTTTGCGCAAATAATCGCCCTATTTGATCACACAGCGTCACACAAAAGCTTCAAAAGTAGCAGATCTGCAAGCTCGAAACGCGACAACAAGCTTGTCGATCTGCTACTGCTATTTTGCTACTTTTTTGAACCCTGAAAAGTAACAGTTTTGGATATATGAGGTTTCCACCCGACAGAGACGATATACAAAGCTAGACTGGGATCAAACGCAAGCTACAGCTCTAAAACTCCGCCAATGGAAGCGGTGAGCTAAAAACAACCACACACAGCCAAGGAAAACATTCTGCAGTACAAACCTCCACGTCGACCAGAAAACCCTGCGAGCATATGGACGCATAAGACAACAACAACAACGACAGAAAAACAAATCGGCCAATTAACTTAAAGAGGGCAAGGCAGGCGGTTTGGGGAGGAAATGTGCTTTCTCTGCGGGGAGTAGGACTTTTTTTTTTTTGGGAGGAAAAGTTATTTTAATCCATTAAGATCGGGAACGCATCTCTGGATTTTTTCTTCAAAAATAGCAGATATACAAGCTCATAGCACGGCACCGAGTGAGCTTGCGGATCTGCTATTTTGTTTGAAAAATCGTGAAAATGTGTGCAAATCTTTGAGTATAGTATATATATTTTTAAAGCAAACATTTGTAACTTGAATCTTTGCTTCTGGGGGATTCTACAAATGTCTTCTAAATCCTGACAGTTTTTTTTTTTAAACTTATGTTTCTATATCAGTGGTGCTCAAACTTTTCCATGTCAAGGACCCCCCCAAAATGATATGTATTTAGCCGTGGACCCCCATCTCAAAATATTTTGTTCCAGGGACCCCCATGAAGCAAAGATTTTGAGTTACAAACGTTAAAAAATATAAATATATATTCAAATATTTGCACAAAATGTTGATGAGCTTGTAGATCTGCTATTTTTTAATAGCCAAAGAAAAGTGAAACAGATGCGTTCCCGGTCTTCATGGGTTAAAGAAAAGTGTAAACTGCCCTGAAGGCACTTGTCACTTTAGGAAGCCATTGATGGGAGGTGAAGGAATGACAGGGGACAGATTACTTTTTTTTTCCTCCGCTGGACGCTCCACTGTCCATTACTGGACTCTAAAATGACTGTAATCATCCTCTCTTCTCATGCGTCAGCAGCACCCAGAAGCA
Source organism: Gymnoscopelus microlampas (assembly GCF_963454915.1). Lineage (NCBI taxonomy): Eukaryota > Metazoa > Chordata > Actinopteri > Myctophiformes > Myctophidae > Gymnoscopelus > Gymnoscopelus microlampas. The sequence goes on along the minus strand of NC_139954.1, from coordinate 4,212,619 downwards.
CCGGTGAAGAGGGCGGACCGGACGGACGGAAAAAGGTGTCCTTCCGTCCGTCCGTGGAGCAGCACTCAGGGTGAGCGTGGCGTACACGCTTGCGTAACGTTTGAAACTTTGTATCTCCGTCATTTACTCTTACAAGAGTAGCCTGGGATCAAACACCATTTTCGGGTTTCCGATCCGGTCAGGCGGCCGGAACCGGCACAAGCCGGAACCAGGGGGGGGCCTGTTTATCACCCCAAAATAATTCCTCGCAATCAAGGGCATTTTGATTTTAGGGCCTTCCCGATGCGGCGTAGTTCAGCTTGCAGAAATAGTTTGTTTGGTATATCCATCCTTTTATTCCAACTCGTAGCGAATGGCGAGACTAAACTACTAGTTATACTCGATTTGGCATTCAAATGCTAACAGGGGGAACCAAAACAAAGCGGCGCCGAAAAACCGGAACCCGCACACACCCGGAACCAGAGGATTTCCCCCAGTAGGCGTGGCCTAGACCGGATCACACGGGTCATTTGATAACGAATACCAGGCTTTCCTCCGTGGCGGAAAGTCTGGTGGCGCGAGGTTACTACAAGAGTATCGGGGAAAAAGCACCTAAAATAGCCAGCTCCACAAGCTCGCAATGTGATTGTGACGCGTTCGTTGCGAGCTTGTGGGTCGGCAGGCCCGGCTAATGGTGGGCAGGTTGGGCAAATGGAACCAAAATGGACCCTCACTGGTCCATTTTGGGACCATTTGTACACTCTCAGTTAAATTGACACCGGCGTTTTTTTCCCGTGTAGATTGGGGGTCCGAGATATCAAAGACATGTATCAAATGGGGGGGCGGTCCACGGTCTAAATGCATATCCGACTAGGGGGGTCCTTGAACCAAAAAAAATAAAAGGTTGGAGAATCAATGTTATAGGGTTTGGGGGCGGGGCAAAAGAGGGGGGCGGGGGTGTGGGGCGGATAGAGAGCCAGTTTTGCTACAGTAAGTGGTTACCTCGTCACTGGTGAAGTCAGCCAGCTTGACATGGGTGAAAGAAGAAGGCAAGCAGCGTTGGGGAGAGAAAAACAAATGAAACACAACAGCAGAGAGAATGCAAAACCAAAAGCAAACAGACACACAGAGAGTCATCCATTAAAAGGAAGAGAGAGAGAGAGAGAGAGAGAGAGAGAGAGAGAGGGGGAGGGGCTCGACGACATCACCGGAGTCACATGGACAACATGTCCCCTTCACCGCAGTCACAACATCAGTGGTGCAAAGTAACTAAGTGCATTTACTCAAGTACTGTAAATGGTGCATTTATATAGCACTTCTATCCGAAGCGCTTTACATTGATTGTGCCATTAACCCATTCACACACACATTCATACACCGATGGCGGAGGAAACCATGCAAGGCACCAACCTGCTCATCGGGAGCAAAGGGGTTCAGCGTCTTGCTCAAGGACACTTCGACACTAACTCTAGGGGAGCGCCCCAGCCCGGGATCGAACTGGGAACCTTGCGGTTTTCCAGATCACTCTACCCGGCCACTCTACCCCTGAGCCACTGCCGCCCGGGCTATACCATGAATTTCATTTTTTTTTTGGTTTTTAGTATTTTTTGGGCTCCCCAGTGTCTCTTGTACCCCAACATTCAGTCATTCATTCTCATTTCAGAGATTTTCAGAATGGGCGTGTCTGAACAGGCCATTTCAGAATGTCAAGGCAAGTGACATCACTTGCCTTGACTTTGCATTGATGATGGCCAGACAGAATTGCTCAGTAGCTCCCCCCTGCCCAAAAGGACGTTTTGGTATTGCAGCTGAAAAAGCTTGGAATGACAGACAGTCAGATTGTGAGAAAAAATATCTGGATGTTTTTTAGGCTTACAACCTGTACTTTTACTTAAGTAAAAACATGAGAGTACTTTTTCCACCACTGGTCACAACATGCACATCGTCCAGCAAGGGCAACAATCACAAACACGCCATGCCAAAAGGAGCCACATAGTGACACTGGGGTTTTAGTGTGTGAGTGTGTGTGTGTGTGTGTGTGTGTGTGTGTGTGTGTGTGCGTGCGTGCGTGCGTGCGTGCGTGCGTGCGGAGGGGGGGAGGGCAATGAAATAAAAACAAACAAATCAAACATAGTTAAACTAGCCGCCAGCTGTCTGCTCAATTTCACAGTTCGAGGTCAGACTCGTCTCCGGCCCACGCTCCTTCTTCTCGTTCTTGGCCTTGTCTTTGTCTTTGTCTCTTTCTTTTCTTTTTCTGCTTTTTTCTTTAAGAAAAACTTGTATCATTTTACATACGGCCAATTTCACCTGACTTCCGCACGCTCGAGATAATTGCTTACTTTCTATTTAGAGCCTGGCAACGCACACAGCCCTATAATTTAACACTCTTGCGGTGTAAGAATGCAAAAAAAAAAAGAGGGGAAAAAAGGAGTGATATAAGAGGGGGAGGCGGGGGAGGAGAGAGAGAGGAAGGAAACGCGTTGTGCGCTCCCGTCATTGTAGCGGTGTATACGTGTATATACACGCCACACAAAACACAAGCACAGGCAACACAGGAGGGAGTCTAGCCAAGCATTCACTCCCTGTGTCTTTTTTAAGCTTTCGCTGTGTTTTTTTTTTTCTCCGTTTGCATTTTCGAAAGCAATTATTGCTGCGAGGAGGAGGAGGAGGAGGAGGAGCTGGAGGAGGAGGAGGAGGAGGAGGGTGTGGGGCTGGCGACGAATGTGTTGATGAACTCTTGTCTCTCGGGGCGACGCGTTTGTCAAGTATAGCCCATTCGATCCGGGAACGCGTCCGTGTGTCCATTTTAAGATTTCTTTGTGCTATTCAAAAACAGCAGATCTACAAGCTCATAGCGCGGCACCGAGTGCCGCGCTATGAGCTTGGGGGGGGGGGGGGTCCACAGACAAATACATATCGTTTTGGGTGGTCCTCGACATGAACAAAGTTTGAGAACCACTGATATTATAGCAAGTTGTTTTCAAAAGAAAACTGTTCGGATTTAGAAGACATTTGTAGAATCCCCCAGAAGCAAAGATTTGAGTAAAAAAACGAAACGCGATGTTAAACATATATTATATTCAAAGATTTGCACACATTTTCAAGATTTTTCCCCCCCCAAAAATTGCAGATCTACAAGCTTGTAGATCTGCTATGTTTTAAATAGCCCAAAGTATAAAATAATGGTTACGGCAACGAAAAAAACTAAAATGACACAGTATGCGTTCCAGGATTGAAAGGATTAAACTCACACTCTTAAACTGTTGCCGGGGAAATAAAGCGCTTCAGCGGCACTTCACTTCACTTCACATGCACCGAAGACTGGAGCCAGGCCCATGTGTATCGGTGTGGCTGACGACGTATCGGCCATCATTTGACCACATCGGTATCTGCAATTCATGCAGCCGACGTGTCCCGATGTTTAACCACTTAACCACATTCCCTGCCTTTGACGTAGATCATGACGTCATTTCAAATCCAACATGCATGTTTGTGGGCCCCCCGGCCGCCGCCAGTTGCCCATGTATGTATGTCCCAAAGGAACACTCACACTGTATCAAAGGAAGCGCTTGTAATAACCAAAAACGTGGAGAGAGAGAGAGGCAGACAGCTTTTAACACCATGCAGGGGGTAATTGTTGCAGACAAGCTGATTTGCATAACCAATAAGACATGCAGGCGGGGCGTCCACGGGCACCAGGTGTGTGTGTGTGTGTGTGTGTGTGTGTGTGTGTGTGTGTTTTCTTCTCTGTCATCTCAGATCATGCTAAATGAAACACACACACACACACACACACACACACATCTGTTTTCGCCCCACTTCTGCTGATCTTAACCCATTCAGATCGGGAGAGTATCCGTGTATTTTTTTTTTATTTCTTTAGCTATTCAAAAATAGCAGATCTACAAGCTCATAGCGCGGCACCGAGTGCCGCGCTATGAGCTTGTAGATCTGCTATTTATTTATTGTTTAAATCGTGAAAACGTGTGCAAATCTTTGAATATATATGTTTTTTAAAGCGAACATTTTTAACTCAATTCTTTGCTTCTGGGGGATTATACAAAATAATAATCAGTGGTTCTCAAACGTTTTCATGTCAAGGACCCCCCAAAATGATATGCATTTGGCCGTGGACCCCCATCTCAAAATATGTTGTGCCAGGGACCCCCAGAAGTAAAAAAAAAATGTTTTAAAAAATACATTCATATTCAAAGATTTGCACAAATGTTCTAGATTTTTCTATGAGCTTGTATCTGCTATTTTTGAATAGCCAAAGACATTTCTAAATGGCACAGATGCGTTCCCGGTCTTAATGGGTTAACAGAATAGGAGAGAGAGAGGTACAGTAGCAGAAAACAGCTTTGCTTGTGGTTTGCTGGATGCAGCCTCTTCAAGTAAAGTGGCCATCAGTGAAAAGTTGTTTTTTAAGGTAGACTCAGCAATGTCATGTAATACCTGCTTGAGGTTTTAAAGGAGTAGTTCGGGAGTAGACTCAATTGAGTCGCAAGTGCTGAAATGTCTTACCATTGAGGTAATAGAGCCGGCCTTCTTGCTCAGGGGATAAATTGTATCTTGACCATCAGGTCAAAATTCGTGTCAGATCCTGTGTCTAGGTGAGACATGACCTTTGACACGATCTAAGTGTCTCAATAGAAGAGCAGAGAGACAAAATACAACCACCCCAATTGTATAAGTTATGTTGTAGTTGACTATAGTTTGACTATACATATTGTTATACAGTATGTGCAGAACTCGCCACCAGAGCGCCCTTTTAACATTCTTCCACTGGAGGTGCTTCTCTGAGCCGACTGCGTGATGTCACCAATACCGTACTCTCGCGTAGCCAGACCACTAATACACAATCTCCGAATTGTCTGGAACTACGCCTCCCGAAATCCGAGGCAGGAAGCTGGCATCTGTTTGTCATTTCCGTTCACGAAACCCATTAAGACCTGGAACTGTGTCATTTTTAGATTTGAGCTAAAAAGCATTATTTTACACTTTGGGCTATTCAAAAATAGCAGATATACAAGCTCGTAGCGCGGCACCGAGTGCCGCGCTACGAGCTTGTAGATCTGCTATTTTTGAAAAATCGTGAAAATGTGTGCAAATCTTTGAATATATATATTTTTAAAGCGAACATTTTTAAAGGAGCTACACCATGAATTTAAAAAATAATAATAATATTTGATATCATATTGTTTATGTCCCTCAAACGTTTTTCAAAAGGTTTGAGCCTAAATCAAGCCTCAGATATACTCATTCCAACTAACTTCTCTCTGGCTTATAAAGCACTTTCACCTGCAATACCACATTGTCCTGTTTGGCACGGGGCGCTATTGAGCCAGTTTGTATGCATGTTATGTCCTGGTTCTGTGTGGAAAAAGTAAAAAAAAAAAATAAGAAAAAAATAAATAAAAAATAAAATAAATAAAAAAAAAAAATATTATTTTTTTTTTTGATTTTTTTTTTGGTTAGAACTGAAAAACGGGAGGAATTGTTCCCAGACGTGACGTAGGGTGGGGGAACAAATCTGACGGACTGTTTTCAGACCAATTTACATAAAAACCACAGATAGCCTATGAAAGCCTGCATGCTCGAAGTCGGGTATTTGTTGGAACAGAAGAGAGGTGGGGGAGACCAAAAACACACAAAAATGAAGAAAAAGTTAAAATTCATGGTGTAGACCCTTTAAAATAGAATCGTTGCTTCTATGGGGTTCCTGGAACAAAATATTTTGATGGGGGTCCGCGGCCAAATACATATCATTTTGGGGGTCCTTGACATGAAAAAGATTGAGCACCACTGATATAGAAACATACGTTTTTCAGAAAACTGTTGAGATTTAGGAGACGTGTAGAATTGGCTTCAGGTCTTAAAGGGTTAAGATACATTTGTGCGACCGTAAAGACGAAACGGAAGCGGGGAGGAGGCGTCACATTCGCTCCGTCGCTTGATCATTTTCAGAGCTTCCGTTGCACCTGACTGTTTGACCGGAAGCATTTGAACATTGTGGAGGGCAACAGTCTGGCCACTGCTGCAAACCTATCACGGTCCAATATGCAAATGAGCCACTTGCTGAAACCTGAAACCACTTTGCTTTGAGCAAGAAGCAGTGGTTGGTGGTGGGCGGGATGCAAGGCCTGTGACATTTGCATATCTGAATATTCATGGTTCCAGAATTTCTGAATGAGGGAGAAAAGAGTAGATGTGCTTCCAGCCCCGTTTCAGAGATGGAAACAAATAACCAAAACTTTTTTATGTAGGAAAATAATGTTGAACAAAATATGAATCATAGCAGAGCATTTTTGCATACTTTAAAATGTATCTGGAGGGGGACTTTAACCACATAAACTCTAGCATCCCTAATGTGGGTGTGACAATGTTGGCAAAGATAGCAGATCTACAAACACATGATGCGTCGCAACTCGACACATTGTGAGCTTGTAGATCAGTGATTTTTGGTGAAGAGAATTGTTGTAAAGGGAAAACAAGAATTGGCCTTGTATAGAACCTAGTATAGTACATAACTAGGTAGGTTTAACTGGTTAATTATTATTATTGTTATTATCATTAGTAGTAGCAGAACTGGTCAGTACTTTTATATCCACAACAGGCAACGTGAACTAGGGCACAAATGACTTCAGATTTTTTTTGCAAGTCGACTTGTCTGTCAATAAAGTGGAAGTCGTGTCGACGAGTAGTTTCATGGTGTCATCACATTGACACCAAGGGGGGAGGGGCCACACAGACTGCTGTCCAACAATAAGCAACAATGTATTAAAGGGAATACACCGTGAATTTCATTTTTTTTTTAAAGTTTTTTTGTATTTTTTGGGGTCCCCAGTGTCTCTTGTACCCCCAAAAATGTGTTTTTTTTAACATTCAGTCATTCATTCTCATTTCATGGATTTCCTGAATGGGCGTGTCTGAACAGGCCATCTCAGAATGGCAAGGATGCTGATGTAAGCAGCATTTCATAGCCTCGCCCCCTCATTTTCAGTCTCCACCTCTCAGTCTCCACCCCTAATATATTTGTTTTACATTCATGGTGTAGCCCCTTTAAATATCACTAACGTTAACAATGTACGGACAGTACAGTCAAGTGCAGAATGATTCAGGCCTGACTATAATACAGTGCAACGGGATGATTACTGCCAACAACAACATACAACATAGGTTTATACCTTAAATTGCTTGGTGACTTGAACTGCACATCAATGTGGGTAAACTGTAAGCCTGACGCACAATATATATATACGGTTTACAACGTTACAGCACATGCTGTAGCGTGTAACTACGAGTTTTAAGGTGCACCGGATGAATAAAAAATAATCACGGTTTTCGGTCATGTTATGAACGAGGAACTGTCTTTTGGCTTTAGACAGACAGGAGGCTGTGTCAGCGTGGACAGCTTGAGTTGACATTATAAATCATTGCGCAGTAGCCACGCCTACTAACCAATTTTTAAAAATATTTGTACAATACATTTTCCCCCACAAGGTCGGTTCAAATAAATGTCGATTTTAAATGTTTTTCTTTTTCTGCATTGAAGGAGCTTCCGCATTTCTTCCAGTCACTCAAGGAGGTCACATAATGGACAGACATTCTAGCTGTGAAAACATGGGCAGGCCTTTGTTGTCATGACATTGACAATGTGGCTGCAGTGTTGCACATGCTGTGTGTGTGTGTGTGTGCGTGCATGAGGCATGCAGGGGCATCTCCTGTGCTGATGTTCCTGTGCCTGCCTGCATACATGACTGCGTACTGATGTTTCCCGGTCTCCCGGTGTGCGCGCGCGTGTGTGTCTGTGTCTGTGTCTGCGTGTGCGTGTGCGTGTGTGTGTGTGCGCGTGCGCGTGCGTGTGTGTGCAAGCCCCCCTCAGGGCAAGGAGGCGACCGGTCGGTAGGAACAGTGAGCGTTCTGCCTGGGCTGCTGCTTGGAAGGCCAGCAGGTGAGCACGACGCCTCGACGTGACATCCTGAGACGCAGGCATTTAACCCATTAAGACCGGGAAAGCATCTGTGTCACTTTAAGATTTCTTTGGGCTATTCAAAAATAGCAGATATACAAGCTCATAGATCTGCAATTTTTTGGGGGGAAAATCGTGAAAATGTGTGCAAATCTCCAATATTTGCTTATAGGGGGGTCCCTGGAACAAAATATTTTGGTGGTCAAATACATATCATTTTGGGGGTCCTTGACATGAAAAAAAGTTTGAGAACCACTTATTAGCAATATACGTTTTTTTCAAAAAAGGTGTTTAGCAGACATTTGTAGAATCCCCATAAGCAAAGACTTGAGTAACAAATGTTCGCTTTAAAAAAACATACACACTCAATGATTTGCACACATTTTCGCGATAGAAAATAAATAAATAGCAGATCTACAAGCTCGTAGCGCGGCACTCGGTGCCGCGCTACGAGCTTGTAGATCTGCTATTTTTGAATAGCCAAAAAACATCTAAAAAATGACACAGAGATGCTTTCCCCCCCGGTCGCAAAGGGTTAATCGCTCCCTTCCCCCCAGTGGGTGGCGAGGTGGGCACACGGTAAAGGCAAACAGTGGAGAGTCCGTACGGTACGTGCCCGGGGTGGTTAAACACAGCGGTTGGAGCGTGTGAGCGTGTGAGGGAGGGAGGGAGGGAGGGAGGGGGGAACGGAGGAGAGGAGAGAGAGGTTGAACGAGAGGTTGCCTTACCCTCTGAGCGCTGACAAACAGCTTGTGGATGATGCAGCCAGCCGGCCCGCGGCCAGCTCCCATCACTGCCACCTCGGGTTCCTCCAGCAAGGAGCTGACAAACCTATAGGAGAGAGGAGGGAGGAGGAGAAAAAGAGTGAGAATAGGCTCTATGCACAGCAGCCATGTTGTGAAGACATTCACAGGTGTTACCAATGATACTAATGAAGGCTCTGTTCCATTTAGTGTAGCAGAGTGGTTCTCGGATTTTTCAATTTCCACCACCCCCATAACTCTGAGAGTGTACAAATGGAACCAAATGGACCCTTACGGGGCACTCTCAAAGTTACACACTCGTAAGGGGCCATTTGGAAACCCCTTAACTCATTCACTGCCACGTATTTCTGGCTGTGTTTGCCCACTGCCAGCGATTTAGTGTTTTTTATAAAATTGTTTACAAATTCACATATTTTTTTTCATTATGATCGCAAGTCCAGTCGTTTCTAAACACACAGGCGAGTCGTGCACGCCGCTCAGACAACAAACATTCCGGTCGGGGCGGAGCCCTTCTCCTCCAGCCCAGCGTTAAACAGCATGCATGGCCATGTGAACGGAAAACTCACTTACTTTTTCTACCTCGCCACAGACCTCGCTAAATCCCTTATGATCGTGTGTTCAACTGTTTGTAGACACACAGGGTAGTTGTGTGAGTGGCCCAGAGAAGAAATTTTCCATCGGCGACATTCCATTCCCTGGACCCACATTTTAGAGCCACTTGGTGTAACAGAGTGTCTCCAGTGAGCCAACATGCACAACATCAGCTCCCTGACTCTGTTTGACCAGAATGGAACAGAGCCTTCATTAGTATCATTGGTAACACCTGTGAATGTCTTCACAATATGGCTGCTGTGCATAGAGCCTATTGAGAGAGAGACAGAGAGAGGGCAGGAGCAACGGGAAAGAGGAGGGGAGGGGAGGGGAGGGAGTGAGTGAGAAGGAGAGGGGGGGCATACCAAAAGAGAGAGAGAGAGAGAGAGGGAGGAGAGGAGAGTGAAAGTCAATGGATGGAGGAGAGAGGTAAAGGGAGCATGGGAAGTGGACTAGGTCAATAGGTCACATCCACCTGGACTGTGATCGTAACTTGCAATGACAGCAGAAAAAAAAACACAGAAAAAAAACGACTTTAGAAAATGAATGTTGTTTCAAGAGCACGAAATCCTTAACCCATTCAATCCGGGAACGTCATTATAGATTTCTTTGGGCTATTCAAAAAATAACAGAGAACTACTAATGAGCTTGTAGATCTGCTATTTTTTTTAAATCTTTTTTGCAATTATTTTCTTTTAAAGCAAACATTTTAACTCAAATCTTTGCTTCTGGGGGGGTCCCTGGAACAAAATATTTTTGAGATGGGGGTCTGCGGCCAAATACATATCATTGTTGTTTGGTCGCTATATCAGTGGTGCTCCAACTTCCAAAATTATATTTATTTGGCCACAGACCCCCCAATCTCAAAATATTTTGTTCCAGGGACCTCCAGAAGTAGAGATTTGAGTTAGAAATATTTGCATAAAAAAAATACGTATATTCAAAGATTTGCACAAATTTTCATGATTTTTCAAAAAAGTTGCACATCTACAAGCTCATAGCGCGACACTCTGCTTGTAGATCTGCTATTTTTTGAGTAGCCAAAAAAAATCTAAAATGACACAAATGCGTTCCTGGTCTAAATGGATTAAGGCCCCCTTGAAACATCACATGCTTGCAAAGGTATCCTTCCTCATAATTTTGAGAGGATCGATACCCTGATGATTCAAATAAAGACAACTTTTCTAAAACACAAGGCTCACAAATATTTGGATCATGTCTCAGTGATGTTTTATAGCTCTGAGCGTTTTGCCTCAGATGTAAAATGGTACAATAGTTGATGTTTGGTGACAGTGAACCTGACAGCATGCCAAGGACTTTGGTGATAAATGTATACTCTGTCATTATGACCGTGTTTGCTTGCCGAAAATAGTAGATCAATAGTGTATAACAGTAGATCAAACAAGCTCACATGTTGCAAGCTTTTAGATCAGCTATTTCCGTTGAGTGACACAGTGGGACGACAAAGTATAACCCAGACATAAAAAGATAAAAGTATAGAGTAAAGCATTGGTTCTCAAAGTGGGGTCTGGGGACCCCTAGGGGTTCCAGGGGGTCCCCAGCAAAAGTAGTTGATATAGCGTCAATCATTTTAACCACTTTATGCATTTATATGTTGGCTATTCAAAGATAGCAGATCTACAAGCGCACAGTGCGTGACTTCGTGGAAAAAGTACTCACACTTTAATAAAAGTATCAATACTGAAATGTAAAAAATACTCTGTTACAAGTAAAAGTAAGGTATTCAAAATTTGCTTGAGTCAAAGTAAAAAAGTATTGGTATCAAAATGTACTTTAAAGTACCAAAAGTAAAAGTACTCATTATGCAGAAGGTCCCATTTCACAAGTTTTCAAATGTGTAAAATGTATAAAAGTCCTTTGAAAATCGCCGATCTACAAGCTCACAACGCGTCGTGAGCTTGTAGATCAGCTATTTTATAATTGCCAAAGTACAGTATATACTGTATATAAGTGGTCTTGTAATAATTATCAAAATCTACAAAGTAACTAGTAACTAAAGTTATCAAATAATTATAGTGAAATAAAAGTACAATATTTGTCTCTGAGATGTAGCGGAGTAGAAGTAAAAGTATTGAATATTGGAAATACTCCAGTAAAGTAAAAGTACCTCAAAATTGTACTTAAGTACAGCACTTGAGTAAATGTACTTACAGTAGTTACTTTCCACCACTGCTGGTTTTAGACAAAGGCTGGAATGAGCGGCTGCATAAAGAGCCAGTATATCTCAATAGGATAAATAAGGGTTTGTTTTTTTACCCAACTGTGAATAATGCAAAGCTAACTCTAGTGGAGTCCCAGAATAAAAACACAATAGCTGGAAATGAGCATAATGGGCGCCCTTCAAAACCCATTAGTGCAATAGCAGTCTGTTTCTCCAGTCAAAATGGTTATGGCTGGAAAAAGGGTTATTAGTGTGGTTGCCCTAACAGGGCAACCAGACTATAGTACTCTATACACTTTCTTCCACTTCAAGATAAACAATATTTCGAACCGCATCTCCTCCCACAGTTTTTATCCCCTAATGTTGTGCCATATATCAAAATGACCATCTAAATCGGGAATCGTGCGCTTGTATTTTGCTAAGAGATTGGTTAAATAGTTTAATTGATATTGATTTATTAGTGCATTAAATTCACCCATCCACTTTAATGGAAAAGTGAAAAAACTCAAATTCAAGTATTTTTTTCTCAGAAACCGTAAGAGCTAGAGTTACCAGATTTGGAGGAAAAATTCATAATATTGTCCGAAATTAATGAAAAAAATATCACACCATTCGGCCTCATGGTGGCGCTATAACAGCCCCCTTTACGTTTTGGCCTGTAACTCTTGAACCGTAGGTCCGAAAATCAAAATTTCTTTTCACCTGGATTCCTTGGGTCACGACGCATCTCCCCATATAGGTCACGTCCATTTGCGTCAGGATAGATTTTTTGATATTGATTTATTAGTGCATTAAATTTCCCCATCCACTTTAATGGGAATTGCAAAAACTCCCATTCAAGTATTTTTTTCTCAGAAACCGTAAGAGCTACAGTTACCACATTTGGAAGGGAGGTTCATAATTTAGTCCAAAATTATTAGAAAAATAATTACACCAATCGGCCACATGGTGGCGCTATAACAGCCCACTTTACCTTTTGGCCTATAACTCTTGAACCGTAGGTCGTAAAATCAAAATTTCTTTTCACCTGGATTCCTTGGGTCCCGACGCATCTCCCCATATAGGCCACGCCCATTTGCGTCAGGATAGATTTTCCGCCATTTTGAATTTCCTTCAAAACACACTTTTTGCTCCTTTTCCTTCAAATTTTGTCCTAATCTCACACAAATCGGTACACATGATCTATGGACCCATGCGGTAAAGATATCCAAACGGCATTTTGATTGTCCTTACCGTTCGTCCGTAAATGGCTTCCAAAGTTAGCGGGAGGGGCCCGTTTGACCAAAAATGCCATAAATCACGAACGAAACGTCCGGTCAATCCCAAATTTGAATCACATGTCGAGAGTGGTATACTAAACCAATCCCCAAAAGCATTTCTACTTTGATCCATAGGGGGCGCCACGAATGCTCAAAATGTAACCGTTTGATGCAAAAACCTTATTTTGGGGGGATCGATCCTCTCAAAATGAAACGCAAGCGATCTCAGGAGTGACGACACAATGTAATTGGCGCAGCCTCCGACAATATTCCTCCCGGCGTATTCCTCGAGTCCCGGCGGCCGCGACCCGCGACCGGCGTCGGCGCAACCACACTCTGCAATTTCCCCGGAATTGCGACGCGTCTAGTTTATTTCTTGCATTCCATAAGAGAGGTGAATTTTAAAGAAGCCATACTGTGTATGTACGGAGGGCTTAACATGGTAAGGACCTTAACTGTTAAAAAAAACATACTTCTCATATAGAGAGCCGTCCTGAATCAATTTGCCATCACTCTCAGTGGTGGAAAAAGTACTCGCATGTTTTACTTAAGTAAAAGTATCGATGCTGCAATATAGAAGTACTCTGTTACAAGTAAAAGTCTGGAATTCAAAATGTACTTGAGTAAAAGTAAAAAAGTATTGGCATCAAAATGTACTTAAAGTACCAAAAGTAAAAGTACTCATTTTGTACTCATTTCAAGTTTGCAAATGTATAAAAATCTTTTGAAAATAGCCGATCTACAAGCTCACAATGCGTCGCATCGCGACGCATTGTGAGCTTGTAGATCGGCTATTTTCAAATGGCCGAAATGTATATAGGGCTGAAGTGGTTGATGTGTATGTTTTGTAATAATAATCAAAATCTACAAAGTAACTTGTGACTAAAGTACAATACTTGAGTAAATGTACTTAGTTACTTTCCACCACTGGTAAGGACCTTAACTGTTAAAAAACATACTCCTCACATAAAGAGCCTTCCTGGCTCAATTTGTCATCACACTCTTTTTGTTTATTGCCTTGTCGACCGATTCATACTTTGTCAGACGACGGACAATAGCACAGAAAATAGCAGATCTACAAGCTCACAACGTGTTGCATCAGCAACACGTTGTGAGCTTGTAGATCGGCTATGTCATATGACAAAGTATAAATCCGTCATAATTTAGTCGGTGCCGCTTTGCCCCGCCTACAGAGCACCTTGCTCACACAATGGAGTATTTTCGGTTACTTCCACGTTTCTCCTACATTAATCTACATTAGCTTTAATGAACCATTTCAAAAAATATTGTTAAGTACATAAAATAGATATAAGATGCAGAAGTAAAAAGGAAATAGCTTTCAGTGTTATTTTTGAATGGATTTCAGGCCCAATACAAGGAGCTTTTTCCAAGGCATTTTAATGATGTATAATTGCATGGGGAATTTGATTTGCGGGAGGATGGTGAACATCATCACCTACCCCCTCCTGACAGAAGCACCTGAACAGGGACAACCAGAGTGCTCCAGGGCCAGCCCTGGGTGTCCTCTTAATGAGGCCAGCCATTTGCACGTGTAGGTGTGTGTGTGTGTGTGTGTGTGTGTGTGTGTGTGTGTGTGTGTGTGTGTGTGTGTGTGTGTGTGTGTGTGTGTGTGTGTGTGTGTGTGTGTGTGTGTGTCCTCACGGGCCCTGAACACTAATGAACCGTAAGGGTCTCTCCTGATAAAAAAAAATGTTCCTGTCTTTCTAAGGCGGTGGTTCTTAAATGTTTAACCCATTGATACCTGGAACGCTTCTGTGTCACTTTAGATGTCTTTGGCTATTCAAAAATAGCCAAAGACATTTTTCAAAAATAGCAGATATACAAGCTCATAGCGCGGCACTCGGTGCCGCGCTATGAGCTTGTATATCTGCTATTTTTGAAAAATCGCGAAAATATTTTTAAAATATTTTTTTCTGAAAAATTGTTAGGATTTAGATTTTTTTTAGACACGGCCTCAGGTCTTAAAGGGTTAAATAAAAATGTTTGGACATTTTTTAATATTTTGGATTTATTTTTTAACAAATCGTCTCTTCTGGGGGTCCTTGGCACAAAACATGTTGTGAGGTGAGGTGGTCTTGCGGCCTATAAATACATATCCATTTGGGGGTCCTCGACTTGAAAACGTTTGGGAACCACCGCTGTTCTAAGGGGTTCAACAAGGCGACTACGGTGGCTCATTGCGGCCATGTGGGATTTTGTTTTCTGCTTGGGTACGTGGTTATTACGACGATGTTTATGTCGTAATAACCACATCTCCATGTCGTTTTTTTACCACATAAAGATGTCATTTTTACCACATAAGATGTCGTTTTAACAACATAAGATGTCATTATTACGATGTCGTAATTACCACATAAACGTCGTTATAACGACCCAAGCAGAACAAAAAACCCCCACATGGCAGCAATGAGCCACGGTAAGCGACAGCAGCAGCACAGTGGATGAACATCCGTCACTCAGCATACAGACGCTTATTGTGTCAAAACTTTAGTGCCGACAGAAAAACTAATGATAAGAACCACCTGCCCTGTACAGTGTCCACTACACACTTAACCCATTAACTCATTCACTGCCAAGGACGACTTATGACGAGACATTGTCCAAACGCCTCTCACTGCCAGGGACGACTTATTCTTCTTTTTTTTTTTTTTTACACCCGTCGAGTGCCATAAACGAGAATCTACGTGTTTTCAAATTATTATTATTATTTATTTATTTCCACAAGGGGCGCTCTAACGCAACTTAGAAATGATCCTAGGTCCCTGTAAAATGGAATGGACGGATGTGACATGAGCCCCAAAAAACGTCTCTTCCGTCCGCTCCAATGACTTGGAGAAAAAGGTCCATATCTCCAGACTTTTTTGCAGCGGTGAAAACAAGCCATTTTCGCCGGGCGATCTCGGCAATGGCGGATCGCATTAGAAATTATTGTTCCAGTCGTTAAGACGGGACACTCGACCATCGCCCAGACACCCTTTTGTTTAAAACCGGGTCCTCGTAGAAATGTCCTGAAGAGACCAAGGGTTAATCTTAATGTAGTTAACCACTTATACTTAGCTGACCGGGGTCCCCCAGAGCTCTATCCTAGGTCCGCTAGTATTTCTGTCTACAACAACAACAAAAAAAACACCAAAAATGGCAGATCTACAAGCTCACAATGTTGTGAGCTTGTAGATCTGTCATGTTCACCACAGAATAGGCCCCCCCCCAAAAAAAAAGAAACACCATTAGATATCACACACACACACACACACACACACACACACACACACACACACACACACACACACACATGTATGTAGGTGCATACGCATCACCCTCAAATTCTTCTCGTTATTAAAAGCTGACACAGGCTGGGGGGGGGGGGGCGTTGGGGAGAAGAAGACAATGATGTGTTCAAACTGGACTTTTAATAAAAGGTTCGCTGGCTATAGAGGGTGAAGGTGGCAGAGAGAGGGCACCATCTCCACACCCCCCTCCCCCTCACACCCCCCACACACACACACACACACACACACGTGTCCATTCAAAATGACTTCTCACGCTGTCTGTTTGCCTAGCATTTCGTCTCCGTCGGGTGGAAACCTCATATGTCCAAAAACTGTTAACTTTTCAGGATAGAAATTAAAAAAACAAAGCAAAAGCAAAAGTAAGCAGATCTACAAGATGATAACGCGCCGTTTCTCGCAGCGTTGTCGAGCTTGCGGATGTGCTACTTTTGGTACTTTTTGTGTGACGCTTAATAGGATGATCAAGAAGGGCGTTAATTTACGGGGGAAAACACACACACACAACAAGTTAGAATAATGGAGATAAGAGTTTTCTGGTCCCCGACAGCAACGATGTATTAGCTGGTCTCCTCGGCTTGCTGGCTCCCCGGTAGGAGAGCCACGCTATGTCTGATGAAATGAAAGCAAGAACCCGGCGATATTAACCCGTTTAGACCGGGAACGCGTCTGTGTGTCATTTTAAGATTTCTTTGGCTGTTCAAAAAAATAGCAGATCTACAAGCTCATAGCGCGGCACCGAGTGCCGCGCTATGAGCTTGTAGATCTGCTATTTTTTGAAAAATCGTGAAAATGTGTGCACATCTTTGAATATGTATATTTTTTTAAAGCAAACATTTGTAACTCAAATCTTTGCTTCTGGGGGATTCTACCAATGAAAAAACAACGTATGTTGCTATAATATCAGTGGTGCTCAAACTTTTTCATGTCAAGGACCACCATCTGAAAATATTCTGTTCCAGGGACCCCCTTCCCAGAAGCAAAGATCTGAGTTAAAGATGTTCGCTTGAACAAAAAAAAAATATATATATATATTCAAAGATTTCACTATTTTTCAAAAAAAATGCCGATCTACACGCTCATGCCGCGCTATGAGCTTGTAGATCTGCTATTTTTGAATCTCAAAATGACACAGACGCGTTCCCGGTCTTAATGGGTTAATAAAGAGACAGACAGGTCGGGGGGGGGGGGGGGGGGGGGAGAAGGTACGCAGAGAGGGAGAGGAGGTTGTAGAGGAGAGATGAATACAATATGTCTGCCACAGGGAGGCAGGCCCCTCGCTGCATAAAATAAATAATAAAATAAGCTGACGTCTCATACGAGAGCTAATGTAAAAAAAACTCCACTGAGTCAAATCCAGTTGAAAGTTCATTCTCCTGAGAGCCATGGGCTTGTGATTCAGACACCGGTGGTGGGTGTTGAGGAACGACCAGGGCGTGCCCCCCCCTGTTCACCTGATATACCATACATAAAACATGAGGAGTCCAACCTTCGGTTGTATTACTTGCAAAGGGGCCTACACCTCTACTTATGCTGCTACGTCTGTCCAATTCTCTGGGATTTTCATGGGGAGCTGTTGATGCTGTACAGTCGAGGTTCAATTTGTAAAAAAAATAATAAAAAATAAGATAAAATAAGACAGAAGTAGGGGGACATTTTTTTAACCACTAAAGCCCAAATATACTATGACAAATGGCAAAAATAGCTGATATGTAAGCTCACATCTTACAATTTATTTTTGTCAGATCTTTTGAACATTTGCCAAAGATAGGGATGCCAGGGTAGTCGGTAAAAGTTTGTACTCCTTTTTAATTAAATTGTTAAAATTGTGATATTATCAAATATAAATATCAATTGCCATGTATTTAATTCAGACTGACCAGTTATTCCCCACCGGCAATAAAAGTGTATATGGGGTTAATAACCTAGTGTAAATGGGGGGTGTTTCAAAAGTGATGCGCATGTCAGGTTTCTTTTTAAACCCATCCTACCCGACCCTAAAAATTAAAAAAGTGCTAATCAACGACCTGAACCCGACCCAAACATCTTTTTGTGGGCGGGGTTGACCCGCTCGAACCCGTCATAAGGGTCTGTCTAGAAGTGTGTGTGTGTGTGTGTGTGTGTGTGTGTGTGTGTGTGTGTGTGTGTGTGTGCCACTTACTTCTCTAGGTCCTCCTCCTCGTCTCCTCTCTCACCCTTGCCGATGCCGAACTTGGCCTTGAGCGACCGGGCGCGGGCGATGACCGTCTCCACCCCCATCAGCTGGCTTATCACATCCTGCGAGGCCAGAAGAAGGAACGTAAAACGTTTTACACCTGTTACACCGGCAAACCTGTGACAATATAAAATAGCCGATCCGCTATTTTTTGAGTGGTGCCAACCACTCCTATAGATGACTTTGTCCGTGTGTGTGTGTCCGTCCGTGTGTCCGTATGTTTGAGCACGAACTCTGCATGACCTCAACAGCTGCGGCTGATTGCAACACAAAGATGCAACCAGTTACACTAATTATACACAAACAGGAGTGCAACACACACACACGCGCGTGCACACACACACACTTTTGAGTAAAAATACTTACACTGAGTAAAAATACTTACACTGAGTAAAAATACTCAAAATGAGTAAAACTACGTAGAAGATGTTAAAATGAGTAAAAACACGTAAAAGTCACGATAGGCACCACTCTCTTCACACTGGGTGGGATTTTTTTTTGTTGCAAAGGTTCCCCCCCACAGATTCTTCACTGACCTCCAGCTTCTTGAAGTCTGGACTCGGGTGACGGAGCAGCTTGCTGGCATGAGAGGTGGCCTGCTGGATGGCCTTCTTCACCGACTCAATGTCTTCCCCCGCCACTGGAAACCACAAAAAAACATACGGTTTTAACCCATTAAAAACTGAAGCGGATTCTACATGTCTCCAAAATCCCAACGGTATTCTGAAAAACGTATGTTTCTATATCTGGTGCTCAATCTTTTTCATGTCAAGGACCCCAAAAATTATATGTATTTGGCCGCGGAAATATTTCGTTCCAGGGGGTCCCAGAAGCAAAGATTGGAGTTAAAATGTTTCGCTTTGAAACAATATATAATCAAAGATTTGCACATATTCACACAATTTTTCAAAGATCTACAAGCTCGTGGCGCGGCACTCGGTGCCGCGCTACGAGCTTGTAGATCTGCTATTTTTGAATAGCCAAAGTGTAAAATAATGCTTTTTAGCTCAAATCAAGAAATGACACAGATGCGTTCCAGGTCTTAATGGGTTAATTCTACCAGTGTGTGTGCCAGCATACAGTACATACTACACTCAACCAACACAGGAAAACAACGAGAGGTACAGTATGTGTCTGTATCAAGGAGGTAGAAGTTGGTTTACTGCTGTTGGGTTTAGGCTGGTCTCTTGTCAAATTCAATATGATGGTGGAATCCATGCCATTGTACTAGTGGGCTGTACAATGTTAGAGTTGTCGCCTGAACAGGTACATATTCAACATTTGGGGGGGTGGGGGGATACATTTCGATCCTTGTTTTCTATGAAACATGATGACAGGTCAATAGTTATTCAGGTTGGGATTTTGTACCAACTTGGTTTGGTTGCATATTCTGCAGAAATCAGTATGAATAGTCACTTGCATGGTAGAATTATGGACAGGAATGGAAGAGAAGAGGATGTCACTCATACCCTAATTTATGTTTTTTGGCTATTCTGAAATAGCCGCTCTACGAGCTTGTAAGATCTGCAGTTTTGGAATAAGATTCTTCTAAGAATTCTAAGATTTTTTTTTTTATGTTTAACATTTTTGAGTGTTGACGGCTCAGCAACTCCAGTTCAACAATGACATCTCGACAGATGCAGTGCCAGCAGTGAAACAATAAGCGCAACATTATTTATACGACAATAAGTCATGTTTGTCATAACTTAACTCATTAAGACCGGGAACGCATCCGTGTCATTTTTAGATTTCTCTGGGCTATTCAAAAATAGCAGATCTACAAGCTCACAGCGCGGCACCGAGTGCCGCGCTACAAGCTTGTAGATCTGCTATCTATTTTGAAATCATTACAGAAACATTTGTAACTCAAATATTTGCTTCTCGGGATTCTACAAATGTTTTCTGAATCCTACGTTTTTTTTGAAAAACATGTTTCTATATCAGTGGTTGTGGTTCTCAAACCTTTTCATGTCAAGGACCCCCAAAATGATATGTATTTGGCCGCGGACCCCCATCTCAAAATATTTTGTAATAGGGACCCCCCCAGAAGCAAATATTTGAGTCAAACATTTTTCCTTTAAAAAAAATTATATATACAAATATTTCCACACATTTTCATTCATAGCGTGGCACTCGGAGCTTGAATCACTGCTATTTTTGAATAGCCAAAGAAATCTTTACATGACACAGATGCTTTCCCGGTCTTAATGGGTTAACAACATTTTATGAGTTATACAATGACATACTTTTTGCAAATCAAACAAAAAAACAAGTCTGTGCTTTGCTCATTTCTGGTCTCCAGTTTTAGGTGGTGGAGATCCCAGGCGCA